>NW_028278821.1:220000-520000 GCF_059751315.1 Micrasema longulum
ACAAACAGTCGTCTTGTATTTTAAGGTAAGCTGTGGATTCTGCTGTTAAAATTGAGTCTGATTCTATACTTAAAATCCAATTCCGCGCATTTACGGGACTCGCCAGGAATGATAGAATCCAATTTTGCGTAACGCAATGAAAACTCGACTTTATTATCATGTGGCATAAAGTGTGAAATTGCTTATTATTTAAATTTGGTCAGTTATCTTGGACATCGTATGTTTTGTTATATTATGTACCTAGTTATTTACAGTTCAGCTATCTGCTGTACGCCGGTTGTCTTGTCCTTGTCACTTATCAGTAATTCAGTCTAAGATGAATCTATAACGGTTGTGTTTTCTCATTATTTTGTTAAGTAGTTATAAAATGAGCGAAAAGAGTTTCTGGCCGTAGTGGTTTGTTAAATGTTATTTTAATCATTACCGCAACAAGTGCATCAACTGCATCAACTGAGCGTTCATTTTCAACAATGAAAAGAGCGAAAACATTCAATCGCAGAACAGTTGGTGAGGACAGGCTTTCATCTCTCGCTATTATTTCTATTAGGAAGGAATTTATGTTACCTCGAAGGCAAAATATTTTTTTAAACTCGAGTGATCGATGATTTTTCAAAGAAAGAACGTCGGATCGATCTGTAGTTCAAATAGATGAATGTACTTAGAGTAAAAACATTGAACTTTTTTCATGATTTCTTAATTTTTTTAGATAAGAAACACGTTAATTAATATTTAAAAAATATGTACTGTCAGTAACCCTCCCAGCATTTCCCTCCTAGCAATAGTCACCGCACGCTCCTGCTATTTATCTATACAGGGTGTTCTTTAAACCCTGTCACATCCGAAACCATGATGATCAGTATGAGCAAAAAGACATATTGGCACATTAAAATATTTTTTTAGAATAAATAAAATTAAAAAAATAAACCATCAAAAAAAGCAAATGGTTGCTTACTTCTGCAGGGGTGAAACGAGAAGGGGGAAGGGGGAGTGCGGCGTCTGATACTGCGCCGCACTCCCCTGCAGAAGTCAGCAACCATTTGTTTTTTTAAAAATTTTATCATAGAATTAAGAATAGTCCAGAAGGAGCGTAGAATCATATTTGAATACATCAGACTGTGTCCAATAATTCCCCCACTTAGACACACTTTTGCCGCGCGCATACTTGATGTCACGGCGTTGTTTAATCCGAGGTTCAATTTTTATTCTTTCTCTTATATGAGCAAAGTAGGGTAAAATTTTTTACTACCCTGGCAACACTAACGAAATTTCTATTTTGTTTCTTCGACAATCTGACAGATAGAAAAATAATTCAATTTTTAAGTAATGCATTCGTGACAAACACATTCATTTGATAATTACACATGAAATGTGATTGCATCCTGTTTTTTTAAGATCCTAGCAGTATTTCTACACTTTAAAAGGACACAACACGGCTTGGTTAAATTCGAATCAGGAGTTGCATACTGAGCGACGTCTACAAAGAAACTAATGGGTCAAAACGTAAACCTACTCATTTATGAGTAGTTGAGTCGCCTTCTGTTTGATGTGCGTATGCGGTTTCTGGACTATTCTTAATTCTATGTATTTTATTTATAAAATTTTTTTTTGTTCTAAATATTATTAAAAATATGCTAATATGTCTTCTTGCCCATACTGATCATCGTGGTTTCGGATGTGACAGGGTTTAAAGAACACCCTGTATATATATAAATGAATGTATGAAAGTTTGTCCTTTATAGACTCAACGTGTTAGGTTTGTGAATAATAATATCTTCATCAGAAAAAAATTAAGGAGCCAATATGTGTTATTTATCGAACTTCCAGGGTTGCATTTAACTGAAATGCATATTTCAAAAAAATTAGAGAAGGTTTTTTTTGTTTATTAAAAAAGTTTGTATTTTAACGTTTACAAACATAAATTATTTTTAATGGATACTGAATTGATTGATTTTCTTACAATTTCTACATATTAACTTATTTTTAATGGATTTTTAGTAATGCTTAAATAATTTTAACCAACATTTGATACGTTTTTGAAAAACGGATTCTTACACAGAATGCACCGAAAGCGAAGAGTTTGACATTTGCAAAAAGAATTCAATATTTGAAAATTAATTATTTTATGTTTTGGAATTCAACCACAAACAATTATCTAGGTACCTAATTAAATTCAATATTTGAATATTAAACATTTTTCGTTTTGAAATTCAATCATAAACACATATCAATGAAAAGTCTTTTTCCTTTTATCCAGACAGTTTTTGCACACTTTCACGACACAGTCATTTTTCTTTTATTATTATTTATTTATTGACGGATTTATACAGTCTATTTCAACAAAGGTCAACACATTTTCCGTATTTTTTCCATGGATAATAGTGGTGATTTTTGCACGATTTTGATTTGAGCATGACGAGAACTCTTAGCCAATCACATGAGGAGATAAAACGAAAAACTAACCTTATTACGAATATATAAATAGCTCAGAAAGTCAAAAATAAATAACGTGTGTCCTTATTTACGAAAAAACATTTGTTCAACCAGCTAATATCAGGCAAGCCAACGTTCGGGCAGGACAATGTCTGTCGGGTCCGCTAGTTCATAATAAAACAAGAAGCATAAATTAGATAAAATACAAGTAGTGTATCTAAACAAGACCCATAAATAATGAATAACCCATAAATAACGGCGGCCTCCGTGGTGTAGTGGTCAAGACGCTTGACTCACGCACGGAAGGTTCCGGGTTCGATTCCCGGTGAGAACACAAAAATTAAAAATGTGATTTTTCTCAAGCCTGGTTGTTCTGTAATGTAATTCACCACTGTAATGGGGCATCCTGGCCTGTTGTGGTGCAAAAAAAATGAAATAATCTTACGAAATTATCAAAAACAGAGTAGATAAGTAAAGGGTCATTCAAAAAGAGTAATTTAATTAATGAACTTTGAACTCAAAAAATAAAACAAATTTTATTTTACACGAAAAAGCGGCTTCATTATTTCAAATGTGTGTTAAACCAATTGCACAGGTCTAATACACATTCTGGAAACCTCTTGTGGAATCCTCATTTGAACTCCAAATGTTGACTTGAATCCTTTTGTCAGTACTGGATCGGGTTGTGGTCCCGTGGATAGCGTCATGGACTTGCAGATCAAAGATCCGAGGTTCGCACCCTGCTGTATCACAACTTTATTCCCATTTTCTAATAGTGAGTTTATTTACAAACCACTGAAAATGGCTCCGAAAATCTAAATAATATTTATTTTAATAAAAAAATGTGTATGAGACCTATGTATTTGGTATTAACACTAAAAATAATGACACCACTTTTTTCAGAATTGTTGTTTGAAGCCTTTGACTTAAACACGGTCAATATAATCAAAACATTATTTATTTATTTGTTCATACAAAATACATATATTGTACTTTTTTAGTTAACGTGTGCAAGCCTTATCTCCCCATTAAAAAACAGCTGTTATTTTTATGTATGTTTTTGTTTTTAAGTACAAATTTTTGACCAACTCTTCTTTTGACCTGTCTATTTTTTTGTTGTTTGGAAGATACTGCTTTTAACAATAAGTCAGCCAAAGTACTTATTCTCTGTACTTGCAGTTTTAAATAAATAAATATATTATGTATTATGAGGCTAAGAGATCTGTGTTCAATGTAAAATGAAAATTTAAATTTTTTACATTAACATAAACAATTACTCGTCCCAACTCAACAAAGGACTTTCAGTCCCGTGGAGCCTGGGACTTATGTCTCAAAAAATGTGTAATAAACTACTTATAAGTAAATAAACAAACATATTTCAACAATATTTTTAGTTTGTCCAAATTTTTGTAGACAAGGACTGGATTCAACTCTGATAAATTACCTGGTCCATGAAGAAGTAAAGAAATTGAAAAAATAATATTTTCAGGCGTTGCCTAGTATTTATTTATTTTATTTATTTATTTATTTTATTTTCTTTTATTCAGGAAACATACAGTACAGTTACAAAGTTTAATATTTTACACAATTAGACTTAATTCTAATGGACCAGTGAAGTTTCCATATTAAAAAGCAATTATATGTAAGGTTAATTATGAAAGTATAAAAAAGAGAAGGAAAAAGAAAAACATAAATGAAAGTTGTTTAAAAATTAAAATTTAAGTGAAAAAAAGATATTTTAAAGTTTGTAGTTTGTAGTGAGCATTTACAAATGGAAATAATATTAAAAATGAAGAAAACTTGTAAGAGTAATTAAAAATTAAGAATGGAAATAAAGAATGAAAAACATGCTCAGATGTAAAAATAAAATAAAATAGTAATAACATTTTTTTTAAAAAGGAAAAACAAATATACACATATTTATTTTAAGGGATTCAAAGAAACGATGAGAAGAATCTTTAAGTGAAATATAAGACAATAAATTTAGGTCAATTTAAAAAACATCTTCAAAATTAATGACACATTATAGTAAGAGCAGCAATATATCAATTTTATTAACATATATAATATAAGTAATTAAAAGTAGTTTAAAAGTATAAAAACATGCCAATGCAGCAGAGAAAAAATAAAAAATAAAGAAGGAATAACAAGTATAGCAAGTAATCTTAGGTGAAATAATTCAATTAGATGAATCTCACCCGTATAAATAAAGTTTTCAGCTCTTTAACTTCACAAACATCAACAGATGAAAGAATTGAAGGAATATAGATGTTCAAATATAGGCAGAATGGTGAATGTTACACAGTGTAAAGTGGCCACTTAAACCAGCCATTGACAGGTCATAAGCCCTGTAGATGCCTGGACTTCTATATTACCTTCTCTTAAATGTTCTTCATCTCTGTTGTAATATGTTAAAATATATTTCAATAAACATCTGGACAACACGCTTAATAGTGCAATATCTCGCAGCAGTCTCCTGCAATGGTCTCTCCCCTTAGACAAAGTACGAGCATTCTGATGGGACATTTACTTAATAGAAATGATATTTGTATGTAGTGGAAGTGTCACGTAACTAATGATATAATCCGTCAGCAGGTGGGCGGAGTGGGCGGCGTGGTGGGGATGGGACAGCTCAACATGGGCAATATGAACCCCGCCCAGCACTGGTCGTACAAGCAGCAGCTGCTGAGCAACATGCAGCGCAACCAGCAGCAGCAGCAGCAGGCGGTGATGCAGCAGCAGCAGCAGCAGCAGGTGGCGATGCAGCAGCAGCAGCAGCAGTTCGGGTACGGGGTGCGCGGGGCGGGCGCGCGCTTCCTGCAGCCGGGCATGCAGCTGTTGCAGCGCTCGCCGCCGCCGGCGCCCTCGCCGCGCCCCCCCACGCCCTCGGAGATGATGCTGCTGCGCCAGTCGCCCGCGCCGCCGCCGCTGCAGCCGCCCGACGAGCAGCAGCCGCAGATGACTCCGCAGGACCAGCTGTCCAAGTTTGTGGAGCAGTTGTAGTCTCCCGTAGCTTGTACTGTACATACCTCCCCCCGGACCACGGCTGTGCTGAATCGACACCCGCCGATCTTCCCGATCGCCGAGTGCTGTTTCTGTTTTTAAATATATATGACGTATATTATGTAATTGTGTAGTTTCTTTTACTATAGTTTTCCTCGATATGTTATAGAAGAATTGATCAATAATAATTATGAATGGTTCGATACGAAAATGTACCTACTAATGTGTGGTTGTCTCTCGGCGTATCTCGCGACGCCTAAATTATGATTGAATATCGGTAGCTTCGTTGATTGTTATTTTTACCAAATAGCGTGTTTGGTGTTATGTAATTTGTAAGATTTTTCATTGTTTTTATTTAATTCGCGAGAATGGCGAGAGCAATACGCCGAAGCATTTAAATGAATCCCGATTTTATGCATATATTGATATGTATAGATTTACATAGTGGATTGTATGAAGGAATGGTGTAACGACACCTGGTGCGGTATGTGAGATGTTCCCGATGGCAACATTCCCCCACCCAAGATTTTCTCATCACCCTATTTATATATGTATATGACGGCTAGGTAAATATTTAGTAAAACATTCCAAAATCATGTTTTGGATTTGCCGGTGTGGTGGATTGGTGCGATGGGGAACATTTTTCTTGTTTTTATAAATATATATGTATATTTAGATTGCACTAACCATATTTATTATTATAATATAAAATTAACATAGAGAACTTTAAATAAGTATTATAAATGAAATGGAGAAAAGCGCTCAATGTACAAATGTAAATAATGAAATGAGTACATCCTGTCCGCTTCTACTTAGTTTAAGTTGTTCCTAGCATAGTTACATTATGATACTTATGCTGTTCATTGTAATTAAATCATTTTATAATATAATATGTGAACATAATTCTTGTTTCATTTTACAATTTCGAAGGTGTACAAATGTATGTCATTTGGGATGCATTACCGCCAATATAAAATGAGAGTTTTCAAGATTTGAGTCGTCTATTTCCAAATAAATAGACTACTCGTAAATAAACCTTTTGTTTTTTTTGGTACTCAAAATAAAAATATGGAAAATCAGTTTCAGTCTAGTTTTACTTTCCATAAATGTTTTAATTAGCAGGCCAAATTTAATAGGTGCATAAAATATTTGTAAAAGTGCAGTTTTTTTACGATCATGGCAAACAAAACAGATCAAGGATAATGCACGCTGATCGTAAAAATATAATAAATATATACATAAATTACTGTTTTAGCGGAAAGCGGATTCCTGTGTGTCTAAGAGATGAATTGAACAAACTGATTTTGAATGATGCTGATATAATGAGGACATGGAAAGACTATATCGGTACACTCTTCAATGACAACAGACCTGGTGTTGGCATACCCAGTCTGAATTATGGACCATCAGTATGTATTAATGTCCGAGATTCTTCATGCTATTTCCGATAGCAAGAAAAGAAAGATCTGCGAACCTGACTTTTTTCAATCAATTGACGGCAATAACATTGACTACCTTCTTAGGTTATTTAACATGATTATTCGCCGAGGCTGGCTTGAATCCATATTCATCACACCCAAGAAAATGTAACGATTACAATTTGGTTTTAGAAGTGGCTTTGGAACTGGAAAAATTTTACTACAGACCAAAGGAGGGATGTTTTCGGCTGTTTCATAGACCGAAAAAGCATTTGATAGAGTAAAACATGGGGATCTTATGAGAATGCTTTAGGAACATGGTATAGATGATTATGAATTACTTGTACCGATACCAACAAGCTGTCCTCAAACTGGAAAGTGGAACACCAGAGGGTATCCCAATCCAGCGTGTAGTCTAACAAGGTGGAGTTTGGTCACCTATGTTATTTAACCTGTACTCCGATTTAGCATTTAAAGGAGCAACTGCACAATGTAGATATGGGGGGTGAATGGTGTCTACATGAAAAACATCAGATATGCCGATGACACTGTTACTCTGGCAGATAGTATGACCTGGAAGTGCTCATCAATAGAATCAATGATGCAGGTGCAAGGTTAGGACTCAACATGAACATCAGTAAATAAAGTTCATGGTATTTAGCCGATAGGACCGCACAGAAGAGCGTTTCACGTTAAACGGAGGGAGTAGAGAAATTTAAATACCTTGGAAGTGTCCTAGTTGAAAACATCGACCCAGAAACAATTTTAGAAAAGGTAAAAAAAATAAACACAAAAAACAAACAAGACTCAATATAAATGTATTTTGTGCAGCAATACTAAAATTTCAATCACACTAATAAGGCATATTATTCTGCATGCATTGGGATGCATAGGGATCATTTATGTACTTTTGAATGAGTAATTATTTAATACATGCATAATATTTCATAGATCTTTCTATTTCGTTTTTTTTAACAATATTTTTTTTATTGTTAACAAAGAATGGCATTCATTGTCTTGTTGCCTTCGTGTGACGAATTGAGATAAACTCAAATTGTTCAGTGTTTAGTGCCCTATGGATTATTATGTCCAGATTTACGCCCTATGGCGTGAAATGCTCTCCCAGCAGAAGTGCGAAACTTTGAGAGTGAAGTAATGTTTGGGAAAAAACTTATAACCACTTGTTCTCTCAATCATTAATAAATCCGTAGCATGTGATAACAAAGTAAATTGTTTTACAATTTTTTTTCATATTTTTATTTAAAATTAATATACAGTCGAACTTGGAAGACGGGACTGACTGATTTTGCTCGTTACAAGCATTACTCGTTATACCAGAGAAAGGTTTTTAAAATCCAATCACCATTGCATATTGTCAATATTGAAAATTATAATAAATGCTTACAAATAAACAACTTTTTAAATTTCAATTAAAGTTAAATAAACATAATTTTTTTTCACAATGTTGACAATGGTTAAAGATAGAGAAAACTTTTTACACACATCTACATTTTTTTCGCAATGTTGTCATTCATGAACTACAAAAGAAGTTGTAAATTTTAATAAGGTGCCGAGCCCGTACATACTAAGTTCACAAAGCTTACATTTTTTACTCGCAATTCAACCATATGTGATACTTTGTCAATGCTGTCGGCAAAATCACCAGGCTGGTACTTAGACACTTACATAGTGTCATAAACGTAAACCGATCCCAATGCCCAGTGGCATGGGTACTACTAAGTTAGTCCCCCATTTGGATTTTATTACTTAAGTTCTTATTTCGAATTTTTTTTAAAAATGATTGGAGAGTTTTTGCTCAACTGTCGACAATATTCTTAGTTTGGTATGTCCGAGAAGAAGCTTGTTATAAAAGTGAATAAATATATGGAGAAAACCACAAACTAAAATGCCAACTGATGTTTCCTCTTTATATCCGAGATCTAGCTGTTTCCTTGACCGCTATAACCAAGTTCGACTGTAATTATTTAATATATAATCTGTAATATATTTTCATAAAATTACTTTGTAAAACGCCCTTCAGGTATTATATTACAAAAATGGCTCTAAAGAAACTTCTTCCATGATAATAATAATGAAGAATAATAATTAAATAAGATTGTATATGAAATCATACAAATTGAAGCTAAAGCTTTAACAATAATCGTAAGGACAAATATAATACACGTGTACATATTTGAGGCCATTAGTGCAAGAGTGGTCTAACCATCTAATGCTCACTTTTTGAAAATTTCCTTTAAAATAATTCATGACCATCATTTCATGTCCACTTCCTAGTTGGAGCATATGGTATCCACCTTTGTGGCTCTTTAGCCTCCATGCATTTCTATTGGCTGCCAACTTCTTTGTGTCCTCCCAAGTCAGGTTTTTGTCCCGAAGTTCTGACATAAACTGCCGACGATCAGTCAGCGGTGGACGTCCAGGAGGACGTCGAGAACCTGATGCCTTGTAAAGTAGGCAAGCGTGGTTAAGGCTCGGGAGGCATCTGCAGTATATGGCCTAGCTGACCGTATCGCCTCCGCTTGGTGACAGTTGTCACCGGAGTTTGCTGCGTCCGTTCTTTTAGTACTTAATTCCTCACAAAGTCAAATCTCTCAAAAAATTCTTCCGAGACACCTATTCTCAAAACTCAGAATTGTGCTGTTTTGGGCCCTAGTGAGGTGCCACGATTCGCATCCGTAGAGGTGAATAGGAATTATGCAGGCGTTAATAGGCGGCATTTGGTTAGTAAATATCCGATCTCCAGACAGCCTTCATATTGTTGAATGTGGCGCCTGCTACTCCTAACCGCACTCCCAGTTCTTTTTTAAAGCTGACGATTTCTGTAACATATACTCCCGGGTATTTGAAACTCTCGACCCTTTCGATGATTTGGTTTGACAGAGTCAGGGGATTTTGAGCATCAAGGCACAAAGTATTACACAGTACATGGATTTTTGCAATATTTATTTTTAAACCCATGCATGCGGAGTACCTATTTAGCTTATCTACGGTGACCAGAAGACCGCAGACTGAATCGTCAATTATAACCGCATCGTAGGCATACTCTAGGTCGCAGAGTTTTTGGGAGGGGGAGAAGGATATTCCTTGATCTAGTAGGACTGACTTTCTTAGGATAAAGTCCATAAGGCTTATAAAAAGGAACGGTGCAAGGACGCAACCTTGGGGAACTCCGGTGATGACCTCAAACCAATCCGTGATAACATCTTTCATTCTGATTCGGCATTCCCTACTTGAGTGAAGGGCTTTAATAAACAATAAAAATAATTAATATGACTGCAAGACATTTCTACTCAGCCAAGAATCTGGAGCAGAATATAACAAACGAATAAATCTCCAATAACAACAGCAAGGATGAATGTTTGCAATTCCAAAAATCCGAACTGTTCACGATTTTTTATAAATACAGCAATAACGAGGATTTTCCTTTTGAAGACATAAATATAAAAAAACAGTCATCTGTACCAATAGCTCAGCTTGCGCTTCTTTATCTGGATGGGCATGGTCATGTCGGTCCAAAGAAAAAAGGATCTCTTATGCATTTCATTCTTCCAGTAAACCAAGAATTTCGCCTAATTATTATGACAACGGGCGCTGCGATGGACCAGTATTAATCTTCTATTTTGTAATCCATTCAATTTGAATAATTTCACAACTTTTTAATTGTTCCATTATTGGAATAAACCTGATTTTTTTCATTATTTTAAAACATTATTAATTATATGAAAATTAAACAAGATTATACAAAAAATTATTGCAAAACCGGTTTTGACCATTGGCGATGCGTGAGCTGGTTCTCGACAGTAGGTATATTAAATTTTGTAAATGTCACAGCGCAAATGGATTACAAGGAAATGGAGTGAATGGACTGACCTTTTTTGTAGATTTTCTTATTTTTCTGCTTAAGCGGCAAAACTCCAAACCGAACATGCACTTCAATCGCAGTCAAAGCGGACAGGATTCAAGTGGGCGAGAGAAAAGGAGACAGGTGTAGGAATTTATTTACGCTGTGACACATTTTCAATCGGCCTAACCAACCATAAAAAAACCCTTAAACTTGATATTTTTTTTATTTACAACTGTTGCGCTAGTGGCCTTATTTATAATTAAGGGTGAGAAAATGTAGAAATTAATTTTCTAATCTAATGCTCAAACAGTGCATATTTTAGGGAACAAAATTCATTGGTCATTTTATATTATGACAGTGAAACTAATTGCATTAACTCATTCGCCGTGGTACTCACGTACGTCTGTGTTTGCCTATGACAGCACTACTGCGCGGTGATCATAGCATATGCGAGTAATTTATTATCAAAAAGGTTTGTAGCTTAAGTATTCATCAAGTATATACATGTTTAAACTAATAAATAAAATGTGTCAAGTTTGAACGTGGGGAATGGATTGATCTTGTAACATCGTCTTAGTCCGGGATTTACGGGCAATTCATCTTTAGCAAGGAATCAAAGTATTTTTTTAGCTGCTAATTTTCATCAATAGATTCCAAGTACAAACTGACATTATCAAGTTTGACAACTTTGTGTGAATCAATCTTTTCCCAGCACATGGGACATTGCAGTCCTTCATCACCCAACCTGAAATTCATAATATAAGTCTAAGAAGAAAATAAACTTATTAGATTTGAATTACTTAGTAGAATAAAATGCCCACAGAAATCATTGTTTACAATGAAAATTATTGTTCTGTTGCAAGTGCAAATAAGAAAAATATAATTAATATAACTAAAATTATTTATTGTGGCTCATTTAAACTGAATTCAACAAAATTAAAAATATCATTATAGTATCAATATTTACTTTAAAAATTCTATTCTTATCGCGGGAAAGTCACACTCGGGACACGCAGTCAAGTCGGATTTTATTATATGGCAACCCTGAAACAAATATAAAATTTTAGTTATTATTTAAGTTAGCTTACATATTATTTTAGTCATTATTTATTATGTAAATAGTTTACAAATGATTTTACATTCCATTAAATAAATTTAATGTTGAAATCGTAATTTATTTTCAAATTGGCTTAAAATAATATAATTTTATTTAATATGTTTGAATTTTTTAAATTAGATCAAAATAAAAAAAAAAAATACTTATACCAATGAATTTTAATAATAAAAATATGTGTATAGTTTTATTCCACTTTAATTTATATTTTTTATCAGTGACCGGGTTTCGTTGTGACCGACATAATCAGACTGGTGGGAGACTAAACAAAACTAAACTAAAAAATTATAAATAAAAGTGGAATACGTATTTTTATTATTATAATTAAAATGCAATTCCACCAAGAAACGTGAGTAGAAAAACTCAATCTATAAATACCAAAGAATTTTGTACTTACAGTGGCAATACAAAATGGTAATGGCATTTTACAATTGGCACAAGACAGGCTGGTTTCCGGAACATTGTGGTCACAGTATGGGCAAGGTGTCATTTGTTCCATGTCTTGATTTTCCGATTCCTTGGGCCGATGTCGAACAACAGATTCTATTTTTTTTGTGTATTTGGGGTCAATTTGTGAGCGGTATTCTGGCTTCATAAGGGTTTTGGCATACACATGAGCAGATCTCTTCAGTCCCGCTCTCTGGCACTCTATAACGGCAGATGTAAGAATGGACACCATATCTACAATTTAAATATTTTTTGTAGTTTTAATTTTTTAAAACATTTACTTTAATATTCAGAGGAAAAAAAAGGAAAAAAACTCACGAGAAGGAAACAAAGATATGTTCTCAGCAACCCTTATCAACATGTTGGCACATTTCAGATGATCACCTCTTTTAAGATGCAATCTTACCAATATGTAGGAATGCAATAAAGCTAAACTCATTTTCATTTCTGATGGAACATTTAAGCCATTGATTTTGAGTTCTTGGTACATTGTAAAGAGCATGTCATGAGCAACTCGGTAATTTCCACTGACCTGTTCTTGGTTCGCTATGATAACAGCTGTTTTAGCCGCTTCTTGAAATTGTTTTCTGGCCATGTACAATCTAAATAAATATTTGGGTTCCTTGGGAAATCCATCATTATCACCTAGCAAGAAATCTATCAGAATTTTGGCCAATTGATCATTGTTAGCGGATGCAATCGTGTCAATAGCCAATGAAATCGCTTCATTTTCATTGGAGTTATTGCTAGCTGCTTTTAGCAAATGTGCTATAGCCTTCGGATATTCTTTAGCGTGGAAATAGAACTTTCCAGCCAGAAGATAATTTTTTTCACCTTCAAAATGCAATGCGAGGCTTTTGAAATCATCGAGCCTAGATTCCGAATTTTGAATTAATATTTCACCAAATAATTGTAATTTTCCATGTTGTCTAGCCAGTTGAAATGCTTCATCGTAGCATAATGACATAACTAAAAATTTGATAGCAGATGTAAAATCATTCAATCTTTGAAAGAAAGCGGCTACCAGCTTAGCTCCTTGTAGAGATTTAGTTTCTTGGACCATCTCGACAGCTTCATCTGGATTATTTAAATGTTCCAGATTTAATCTTATAACAGAGTCATAGTCTTTAGCTAACTTATAAGCTTTTAAAGCATCAGTGTAACGGCCATCAGCTTCCTTCATCTTAGCATATTGTAAATGTATTTTGGGTAGGGTGACTCGTGGTAAAAGCGGTTCAACTTTTAACCATGACTTTAGTTTGATATACAAAAGAGCAGCTCTATCAATAGATCCAGCTTGCTCGTAGAGGGATGCCGCTTGTCCGTATTGCTTGGCATTTTCCAGAAGTTGCGCACATTCATTAACAAGAGGGAGATCATCGGTAAAGTTAGATGCTATAGCTACACCTCTGCTTGTATCTCCGCAACGGATGGACGTCCGAGCTATACCAGCCAGGCACTTCTTGTTGTGATGTTCTATCTCTTCTTCTGACAGATTGTATTTCTCTTCCTTTACTTTGATGATACCTTTCTCAAAATTATTTAAGGCATCGTGATAGTCACCACTATAAAGAAAAATTCAGTTTACATAAAACAAATTAAATCTTGCAGCTAGAAAAAAATATTTACTAAATAAAGTTTATTCTCAATATTTATAAAACATTTTTTTCACTAATGAAGTGTTAGTAATTAGTGTCTGTGCAGATTAAGAATACAGTTGTGTGAGTAAAAAAGAACCAGAACCCTGAACTAGTGTTTTCAACTCGATGGGTGCTCTCACGTAAAAACCCTGAAGAAGGAAATTAAGTGGAGATACGTCTGCCTCGTTGTTCATCTACCATTCTGGAAGCCCCAGGTTCGATTCCCAGGAAGGTTGACGTGAAATATTGTAGAGTGGTGTGGAGTAAGTCCAACAGCTCTGCATAATTATTTGTAGTGAGCCAGGGAGCATGGTGGATGTAGTTTATTCTATTGTACTCGCATTGGAACATGAGTTGGAGTGCTGGTCTTTGTAGGTACACGAAAGTTTACCAGGGGCAGTATTTTTGGGCGATATATTAGAATGGAGACCACCTTGTGCAAACAAAGAATAAAATAAATTAAAAAAAGACACACGTGAACTCCAAGTGATGTGCATGGTGCCTCTGAATGAGTGGGAGGCGGTGGGGGGCGATGTCGTGCGCCAGCTGTACGGCGCGCGGCCAGTGGCGCAGGGCCAGACGCAGCGCCAGCTCCTGTGTGGCCCCCCCCGTACTCCCGCCCGCCCCCCAGGCGGCCGCAGCTTCTGCCCTACCTAAGCATACACAGGCGCGTGCGCTAAAATGAACAATATTTGAAAAAAAAAATAGATTTCAATTTAAAATGTAACATTTTCAAAAAAAATAAATTACGTGCCATATTATCATCACCATGATTTTTTTAAAGTTTTGTAATTTTGAAAATCCGAAACCGAATTTTTGAAATTACACTGCCCGCGATGTCACGAGTTCTGGTCGGTGAGCGATCGAAACACATATCTGAACAATGAAACATGACTGCCAAGAAGCAAAGAAAATATGTATGCGTTTAGAAATCATCCTTCGTAGGATGATTTTCCAATAATAAAAAAAAAATATGGGTTTAACTGACGTTTATTGTACGAGCCTCTGACTTGTAGGCATTCTACAAAATCATTTGACATTATTAGATTAGTTTGAAGGAACGACAGTTTGTTTTTGTTTCTGACATTTAAAATCGAACCCCGGCAATTATAATTTTTGTAGATGTTAAACATAAAAACAAGCTAAATAACAAAAAAAACATGGCTACTCCGGAAACTGGAAATCTGTTACCGAAAAGTCAGTTGCCACAATAACATAAAAATGCTATAATTTATTGGTTATTTTAAACACTTGTGAGTAGTTCATTTTTTTATTCAAACCATTTATATTGATTTTTTCATACATTTTTGAGAAACATATAAATATATTTATAATGCTCAAATTTTTACCACGTAAAAGAAAATGATTTTTAACATTGAACTTCCTCATTCAAAAAACCTTATTTACCATACTACAATGATTGGTGACGAGGATGGCATGCAGATGTAGTTGGCTTACATTATGTTCTCTTCATTTTACTTAATATTATAAGAGTACATAAGACTAAATAATACTCTTTAATTTGAATGGTTACTTAAAAAAACAAGCAAACTTACCAAAGTGTGGATAGGTTTTCAATATCCAAAATTTCTTCAAGTGACCAAACCATGGCTACATCATTCAATTGAGTGTACACTCTGATTGCTGAAATGTAAAAATATAGCATAAGAGAGTAAGAAAAGAAAATAAAGGATTTTGAATAAACTTTTTTTGATGTCATATTAACCCTGTTAGGGAATTCGACGACTACGTACTGGGCCAAAAACAACAAAGTCTTTTAAAAATGTAAAAAACGTTAATCTGAAAAGAAGAGATGAATAAAATAACAATAAAAACATTATAAGAATTTCCTTTTTTTTCATAGCATTAGTAGCACACAACTGTATAGTAGTCGTAGTAGTGTATCGTTACAAAACTCGCTTGGGATGAATGAAAAAAAGGGGATTTACCGATGTTTTGAAAAATCTACAAATTAATGAGTTTTGAGTCATAAATGCTGTTCCATTGGGTTGAAATAACAAAATAAATATTTAGGTGAGTTGCAAAAAAGACTCATCGTAAAATAATTGAGATGCAGAGTTACAAAACCCGTTTTGGAGAAATTATTATTTTTTTTTTTTTAAGGTTTTCTTAAAAGAAGGAAAAGCTTTCAGGATGAGTCATTGAATTCTGTATCTTAGACGCTTTTTCAGACTATTATAATAATATTTTGTTTCGGCAAAATGTTTACGTTTCCCCTATGTCGTTGGTGTAATTTCGTACTTGAAAATTCCATATTTACCAAAACTTATGTCTAGATTGGAAATGGCAGCTTCCCCAAGCAGTATCCAGTATTCTTCTTGATCTATGATACCACAAATGTCCCACGCCTCTGGATACCTCCTCAACCCAATTAACTTCTTCAAGTGGCTTATGTGGTTTTCTAATTTCTTTTGAGGATCTATATCCATCAGACCATTTGTTTCATGTGTAGTCAATGTTGTTTTGTTAAACCTTAAACAGAAAATACTACAATTATAAAACAAAACTAAGCAATGTTTTTAAGTGTAATAATATATTATATGTATAAGCATGCTTATAACTTATGTATGAATGAAATTAAATTGAAGATGATAAATAGTGCATGAAATAATACATATAAATTAATATAGCTATTCAACATTCTTTTTAATGCATCCAAAACTTCATAGACTGTGTAATATACTCCATAAGAAATTTTTATCTTGATATCCCTATTTGATCAATCAATTTCAACCTAAACATAAGATTTGTATTTTCATCCATAAACGTAGACAAATCTGATTTTTTAAAAATACAGAATTTTCCAGAGACATAAAAATAAAAGTACAATTTAACTAAAAAATAAAATCTTTTTAAATACAGTAAAACCTCGTTTTTACGTTTTCCCGCTTTTTAGACAGAAATATTTGGGTCCCATTTTTTCCATACATTCTCATTAAATTTTCCCCCCAATTAACGTTTTTTACGTTTTTCATAACCCCCAGTTTTACGTCAATTTTTTTTCATAACTTATTCGATCCGTCAAAAGACGAGCCGCGCACCGCCGCGTGAATGGAGGATAAAATCGAGGTAACAAAAATGTGAAAGTTATTGTCTCAAACTAAATTCAAAGTAGGTGCAGTGTAATTGAACATTTTGTTTAAGTGTCTAATTTAGACGTTTTACTAAATAGTGACATGCAGTTGACGCATGTTTAGGAAGAAAAAAGTCTTTAGATCAATAAATTACGATGCAGAATGTTTTTCAAAACTGGCAATATAAATATTATTTGATGTTATACACACATAATGTGAAAAGGAGATAGTTTAAACAGTTATCATAAAAGTGTGAAACAGTCCGCGATGTAAATGACAGTTGAAATTTTGTGGTGCCATACTAAAAAAAGTGATACCACATTAAAAAAATCGTTACATGCATTTCATGCAAATTTTTATTTTCGTCTTTTTAAGGTTAAGAGATAAAATTATTTATGTATGTATTTTTTTAAATTCAATAAAAAATAACACATTGCAGTTTTATTTGAAAAAATTCAAAATATTTTTAATTATATCATTGATTACTACTACTACTACTACCATCACGCCATTTCCCCGTAGGGGTAGGCAGAGAGAATGGACCGCCACACACGTCTATCCTGGCATACACTCCGAATAATCCCCAATCATGACAGTTCTTACAATTTTTCTGCAGTAAATTTAGTATAATCTTGCACAATAATTATATTTTAATGAAATTTAATTTTTTCCATACATTTTTCATTTCCTCACTTTAAAGTTTTCCTCAGTTTTACACTTTTTTTATTGCTCCCTTGAAAAACGTAAAACAAGGGTTTTACTGTATGTGTGTAGACATGACTGGATTTTACCCCCTGAGGAATTTTTGAGAAGAGATATGAAAGTCTAGGCATTTATAAGGCTTATAAACTGTCATTGGCTGGTTTAAGCGGCCACTATATACAGTGTATTTTGATGTGGGGTATTAAGCTCTGTAAATAAATGCCTAGGCTTCCATATCCCATCTCAAAAACTCCTTGGGAGTTAGTTCAAGCGATTTCACTATGTTGCAATCAATTTCAATTAAAACTGAATCATTATTCTTTTTTTTTTTTTAATTTAAATAAATTTAGAAGTTTTAGGCAAAAATATAACATAATAGTGACCTTCCTCCATCCGAGAGAAAGTAAATTTCTCCACTACAGAGGACCAGAGGAGTATGCCTCTTGGGTGATTGTGTTTTCCCTATGAACTCCACATGACTTCCACTAACTGATTGGTTGACGTAATAATATGTGGAGATTATTTCATCATTACATACAGTAAAAACATTTCGATCAGCCAAACTGGTGTCCCACAGTATAAACCTATAATGGTAATTAAAAACAATTAAATTAATAACAAACAAATTGTGTGAACTAAAAGACTAACTGGCAGATGCCCTATGCATCAGTAGCTCAATAAAATATGTTTATCACGTCGACAAAAAGTCCTTAACCAACTTGACTAATCACAGTGGAAGTGCTCAAGCAGTCAAATGCCAAATGTCAAAGTCAACGCGAGTCGAGTTTCATATGATCTGTGCAAGTTTCAGTTTGTCCATTTGTTGTTTATTTTAACTCTTTGAGCACCAGCCTAATACACATAAGACTTACCCTGTGCCTGGCCAATTTTTGTGAAATTTCATTATTTGTGAAGGGTTTCTTAAA
The DNA here is from genome assembly GCF_059751315.1 of Micrasema longulum. Classification (NCBI taxonomy): domain Eukaryota; kingdom Metazoa; phylum Arthropoda; class Insecta; order Trichoptera; family Brachycentridae; genus Micrasema; species Micrasema longulum. The sequence goes on from NW_028278821.1 coordinate 238,641, forward strand.
AGTGTTATTATTATAAAAATTCTGGGTTAAATCAACTGAAACTTAATCTGAATCTCAATCTTCAAAATCAAACGTCAACTGCAAGTGAAAACATAATGGCGAATAACGATATGGCAAATGCCCACGATAAGCCATGAAGAAAAAAAAAAATTCAATCGATAAAGGAGATCCCTATATTTATCGATATTGCAAATCAGATGACAATTTTTAAATGGTTTGAGTATTTGCTATTCATAGAACTATGAAAAAGTTATAATAGAAGTCACTTTGTGTTTAAAACTGTCTGAACATTTTGTTAATTATCTCTATTTATTAATCTTCTTTGTTTATTCTCAAATATAAACATATTTAAAGAAAAGTATATTGTTAAGTGTCCTCGGCACGGGTAAACCCAGTGAGGTCACATTATTTTTATTATTGATTATAGTTTGTAAGAGAAACAAATATGAATAAATATATGTCAATAAAATGTAAATTTTTAGACGGCTGGTAAACCACGTGAAAACACGGGACCGGGATACAACGCGGGGTTATACAATCACGGCTCTGGGTTACAATGTGTTAAAAGAATTTAAGGCGCCCTATCACCATGAACCGGGAGTTTTAGAATTAAATTAGTGCAGAGAAAGATGCATGCTAGCGGAGGGGTATGAAAATATATGCATTAGATATATTAAAAGTTCTTGAATAAAAGTGACATTGAAAATTATTGAAAAGTTATGTAAATTTATGAATAAAAAATCATTTTTAATTTTATCACTAAATCGTATTAAATTGAGCCTTTGAAAAAATATGAGCTCAAGGAGGAAATATTATTTGAAATAAAAGCAGAATTAAAAGAAAAAAATCATGCATAAAAAATACAAACGGTTTAGTCGCTTAAGCCTTTAATTTAAACGTACATCAATTAAAAAAACACCAAAAATTTGAAAATAAATGTCTAGTCGGTTTCTAACCAGTGTTTCGGTGTTTCGAATGGATGTGTAGTATGTGATGAATTTTCATAAAGAAAACATGTTGATATTTCAACATAAATAGCTCAGTAAGTTATGTACCTATCTACATCTTACTTTTTCAATATGATTAGTGCAGTGACGCTTAAACAGTTTTGTACTACCTATATTCAAATTATGTATAAATAAATATACTATGAATATACAATACATTCAATAATTAAAATTTATTATACACATATTTTAATTATTATATATTTATGTATATTAATATTATTATTAATAACAACATGTTTGACATAAAATATTTATTTGAAAAGGTGTTTTTACTCTAGAATATTTCATAGACCCTGGACTAATAAAGTGATCAAGATATGCTGTGGTACTAATGCCCTATGCACCATTGAGTTGCACGACATTTGACATTTAAATAATTAACATTTTTTTCTTTAGAGTAAAAACATTTTTATAATATTATTATTTAGTATTTTATTGTCATTATTATTTCATAATGTAATATTATTATTCTGATTTGAAAATTAAAAAATTGTAGGTATTATATTATTATAACATTACCAAAATAGCTTTTATGTTTTAAGTAAAATAAATATATAATTATTTTTATTATAATAAAATTGTTTGAGAATGTCGCAAACACCAAGAAATGATGTGTCATAGTATACACCAGTGGCGAACTGTGACTTTTTTAACCTTTCCCTTACTGTCCTTTCCTTACGGTGCTGTGTAGTCACTACACATTAAAAAAATAAGAGATTTAAAAAGGGAAAAATTGAATATTTATAGGGAATGGCTTTAATTAACCATAATTTAATTCAAAGATGATAATATTTCAAATCTAACTGCTGAAAACATGAAAAAACCATTGAGTATCGCTAATGACTCGGGCGAAACGTGCACCCGCGCCAACTTCCCGAGAGCAACTAATACTAGTACTGCTAGTAGGCTAGTACTGGACTATGTGACTGTTTCTTCATACGCAACACTGCGAAATATTGGTATACTGTGAGTATAATTTGTCCCCGATTTCCAATAAAATGCTTTTTTTGTGCCTAATAAGTACTTATTATTTAATGACATATTATTTCAGTCGATACGTAAATGTGTAATGGAGGTATACTGAAAATCTAAACCCAATATTTATTATATTTATAAATATATTATTGTTATTAGACACAATGTGTACTAGCTATACATAACCGGGGAGGGAGGGTTAATAAGAAAGCTATATATTTTTTAAATAATTTGTAACTGCATGTACATACATACATATAAGTAATAAAGTATATACACGGCTTCTTTTTCTATGGTTTTATGTGAAAACAACTTCATATCTCCGCTTCACCTGCTGACAACAAAAGACGGAATACGTAATTATTTTTAATTAAAATAATTATTACCAATAATCCACCAATTAAACTTCAACAGCAATTAATAATTTTGCAAAATATTTAGGTATATACGCAAAAGTAAAAAAAATAAAATATGTATGTATGTATATATATATATATATAAACTAATTTAATTAAATATAATTAAATAATGATATTCATAATTCTTTTTTGTATTGCACTGAAGAAAACACCATATATTTTTTACTGAAAATATAAACTAATTCAAAATAAAATAAACAAATTATTGTAAGACATCACTCCCCATTACATAAATAAAAATTGTTTTTTCTTTTACGTAATGGAAAAATGGTAGTATACATTTTTTTTCTAAATAAACTTTTAAAAAAAACAATGACATTCATTAGACATATTCACAATAATGTTGCAACAAAAATGTTACACCGCCACGTAACCATCACCGTTTGTTAGTTTCCTTCTAAAAATGAATAGTGCCAAAAATCAAAACAGCGCTGAGTGGAGCGTCACTAACTAAGACGGGCGGACGAACGAATTGGTGTCATATGTCAACAGAATACTATTAAAGAAAAATGGTCTTAAGGAAATAATGTTCGAAAGTCTATTCTCCAAATAGAGAAGTTTCAAATAATATCTGTAATCTGCGAGTGAACTCAGGAAGAAAAATATACTGAATAGGTTTTGAGATGTTAAAATACAGTATACATTTTGTATGAATAAATAAGCTGCGGTAATTGGCCAGTTTCTTACCCCCACTAGGAACGGGCTATGCGCTGGGTTTTTTATATTATAGATGTTTATATTTACTTTTTGAGGAAGATATAAACAACGACGTTAATTTATAATATAAATTATTTTATTCATTTTTCCATAGTTAAAACATTATTGATGATAGTCAAATATAATGGTAAGCTAATAAATTATCTGGACGATTTGCCCCTAGTATACACTAATAATACAAACAAATCGTCTTTGACACCTATTGGCTACATTTTCGGCGAATCAAAACGTCAAATTTGAAATCTGTTTGGGGAAAAGTGTCGCCTTAATCACAACTACGTTTGTATTTTATTTAATTATGAAACTGTTTGTTTTTTCATAGCTTGTTTGTTTTTTCATAATTAATTCGCCATGCCCCAACTCAACACGAATTTCCTAGCGAGGCGGGGCAAGTTCACAGGCAAGGGTCGTTCCTGGTTGTGTAAACCATTGTTTTTCAACCTGTGGGTCGCGATCCCCCAGGGGGCCTCTGTAGGGGGGTCGCGAGAGGTCGAGAAAACTTCAGTTTTTTTATGCAAGATATAATTTGTGAGACTTAAATAAAAAGTCGATAAGAGTTATATGTAGGTGAAATAATTCAATTAGATGAATCTCACCTGCATAAATAAAGGTTTCAGCTCTTTAACTTCACAAACATCAACAGATGAAAGAATTGAAGGAATATAGATGTTCAAATATAGGCAGAATGGTGAATGTTACACACTGTGTAAAGTGGCCACTTAAACCAGCCATTGACAGGTCATAAGCCCTGTAGATGCCTAGACTTCTATATTACCTTTTCTTAAATGTTTTTCATCTCTGTTTTAATATGTTAATTATTTATATACATCTAATATGTTTGTATTTGTTTGTTAGCTATCAATTGGCCACGTATTCAATTTAAAATTATATGTTTTACGTACTTAATTATATGTTTATATCAGATTGCAAATAACGCAAACGCCTAAAATTTTTGTAAGTATTATATATTTTTAACATACATGGAAAAAAGGGTTGGGGGGTCGCGAAATATTTTTTGATACTAGGGGGGTCGTGTCATGAAAAAGGTTGAAAAACGCTGGTGTAAACCAAATAAAATAAACTGTGCCTATGTAATCAGCTAATGTATAATGTTTTTCATAAATAAATTTATGATTATGTTACTTTGTCACGACATTGTCTTCATAATATTATGTATTGGTTTAATTGATGTTTCATTGTATTTCTGTCTTAATCGCATAAATCACATTGAATCAGTCCAACATCGCTTGCTTCGAAAAATAGCGTGGATGCTCGGACTAGAGAGAGATAATTATTCTTATGCTGAAATAGAGTCAATGTTAAATATTTCTAGTCTACAAAAACGTAGAACTAATAATGACTCCATATATATGTTCGGCATGTTCCATCATTACTGGGACAAGTAAAATTCAATATTCCGACTCGTAGATTGAGAAACAATGAAGTACTGTTCATCGATCAGCATAGAACAAACTATGGCCTTAATTCTCCAATGACCCGCCTTTGTCGTATTGTTAACTCAAGACAAGATCTGGACTTTTTTGGTTTAAGTTTACAACGATTTAAACGAGCACTAAATAAATAGTCCAGATCTTGTCTCGATGTCCCTTATGTTTGTCAATGCTTCTTTTTTTTTTTTTTATGTTTTAAACTATTCTTTAATGTAAGATTTAAACCTTATAAATTGTATACATGGACAATGTCCATTAATAAATAAATAAATAAAAATATATATATTACATGATAAATTGCGCACAAACAATTACAACACTATAAACAATTTTTTTTGTGTATTTTCCATTCTTTAATTAATATAATAATTAAACAGTGCCAAATATCGTAATTTGGACCATGTGACCATGATAAACGAATCCACATCAATTGTAATCAGACAAGTTGGTTAGGGACTTTTTATCGATGTGATAAACATCCGTGATTGAGCTACTGTACTATATATATATATATAAGGGAATAATGATGACGTTTTTAGCTTGCACATTTTTTTTAATAAGTAAAATTTGTTGCTATATTTATGTTAATATATCAGTTTTATGCAATATATGCAAACTTCTAAATAATCTTGGTGTTATTTGAGAGACAATTATAATAATCTATTATATTAGACATTTGATATGATATAGAATTTACTAACTTGTAATTGGTAGGGAAATTCGGTATCTCCACAGTATCATCATTGATCGGAAAATACACAAAGGCATTATTTTTAACATCGACAATGATTGCTCGAGTACCAGCAGGATCACATACTACGGTACTTAATCCAACGGGGTGACGATATCGCACTATGGTTTTCCATTCTTCTAGGGCAAAGTATTGCAAGTGACCAAGCTAAAAAAGGAAGATTCAATTTTATTTATTTCATTGATTATTTATTAATATATGCCTATGGGTATGTTACATTATACACATTATTATAAATCATAAATTATGAGAAATACACATGCATTTAAAAAATGCATTATAGTAAAATCCATAGTTATGGTAATACAGGTAACGATGATCGTGACCCCGGCGAGTACGGATTCGTTATAATGCGATATTTTTTGCAATGTAGTGACTTTAATAGATTGAGTTTTTCTACCGATATTTCTTGGTCGAACTGCAGTTTAATTATAATAATAAAAATACGTATATAGTTTTTACTGCCGGGAATTCTGCTTTTGGAGAATCACTTAATTACCCCTGGGCCTGGGGACATAGCTTTTGAAGGAACTACCGACCAGCGGCCCCTGTAATAGTTTTCATAAAATTTAAATATGTGGGATTCAAACATTTCTATTATAAAACTTCATAAAATTATATATATGACATCTGATTTTATTATATACTGTAAGGTATTAAAAATAAAGGTTGAGGTCTCACTCACGGGAGTCAAGACTCCCGGTGGTCATGAGCAAGGAATGGCAGATCATGGACTCTCTCGGGGAGTGAGTGGATTCAAAAGAATCTCATAAAAACTTTGTGGTGGACGGCTGAACAACACAAGAATGAGCATTTAGTTAGTAGGATTTACGTTGACGGCTCTTGGCCCAAACAGTACAGATTAAGATTACAGCAAATAGATTTAACCAGTCGGGGCTGTGATTACCAAGTAAATGACTCTACACGAAGCATAATGAATATGGAAATTAGCTTGGAGCTTATCTAATACGACGGGCGCTGTAAGTAAAGATTTAAAATTACCTAAGTCTGCAGTGCGATCAATTGTGCAACAAAAATACAAAATTAAAAATCTTTGGGATTATTTAGAATATCAAAATGGAGGAGATGTTTTTAAAGCATCGATTTAAAAATCGCTCAAACTTGCATTGAATTAAAACGATTGGCGAATCGGTTGGTGCAGACATAGGGTCAGTTGAAAAATAGCCGACAGAGTTCCGAAAAAAATCTCCCGTTGATCGCAAAATTTCGCTAATCCAGAATGTATCCCTCGCAATCAACGGGTTACCTGTACATTTTCCAAAAAAATTTAATAAAAATTTTCATACAATAGAAAATTAACAAAATAAGTTTAGTTTTCATATAAAATGACAAATATAAACATAACTTTAATCAATTTACATAAAAAAACAAGTTAATAAAACAATATCTGTAATATGTTTGTTCCCAAGAAAGATAGTCCTCGAGTCGATGTTTTTTAAGTTGGTATTCTTTTTCATGAAAATAATACAAAATAAATACAACCGTTGCTTTCTCTGCCAACAAAAGCAATACATAATTAAATGAATGTTTTTTTTTAATTTGGCCAAAAAAAATATCAGGTACAATAAATAAAAGTTTTGATAAAATTATTTTTAGTAGAAAAATTTGAGTCTTAATTTATTTAATAAAATAAATAAAACAACTTTGTTTTTAACCACTAATTATTTTAACTTTGACGAAGAAGCTTGTTTGCTTTGAAACCGGTCGGTGAAAAAAAAAAATTAGTGGTTAAAAACAAAGTTGTTTTATTTATTTTATTATAATGAATAACCACAAAGTCAGTGCTTCAAATATAAACTTTATTTATTTATTTATTAAAACAATAAGTCTAGTAATCTATTTTGGTAGCGCAACTTACGTCAGTTACAAAAGTAAGAAAATCATTGCTCAAAGCCAGCGATGTTATTGTAGACTCCTGTAAAGCTGGTTCAGGAAACAGGCAACTCTCTTTTTCTTCTCGCATAACATCGGGATGATCTAACTGTGAAAAAAACTTAATCAACAAAAACCCCCTATAAATAATGAATTAGATTCGTTGTATAATAACATTATAAACCAACTTGTCTAATTAACAATATTATTAATTAATTATTCAAGAAGAATCATAAAAACTTAAAAGTATTTTAGGGTGTTTTTTAGCTAGTTTAGTTCAGTAGGATCTCACCTACATTAATTTATTGTAAAAATCCTAAAGGTTAAAAAAAAATCAATAGGTGGAAGATTGAAGAAATATGGATGTCCAAACATAGGCAAAACGGGAAGTGTTATTCAGTGTGTACAGTTATTAACTTAAACTAACTCCAAAAATTCATCCAACTCTGCTTAACCCTTTCATCCCAGGAGTTCCTCATACCTACCGAAATTTAAAAGTAGAGTTTATTTTTTAATTACTGGAATCCCTAAGTACGCCTTGTAATAAGCATTACACAGAAAATATCACTTTTAATTTTGACAACTGGCTTCTGGCTGATTTGTTTTGGAGCAAATTTCTATCATCCTTATAAAGGATGGCAAGTTTTTAACATATTTAATTAATTTGATTAAATAAACATATATTGTAGGATAAATATAAGTATAAAGGATACAAAAAAACATTAAAAATACAGAAAATAAAACAATTAATTCCTTTGGTAGATACAGAATAAAAAGACTTTTTATGTACACAGGAATTAAATTCAGGTCTGAAAGGGTTAAGTATTTATCAATGATTGAGTTTGCATCTATGGTTTTCCATTTATGTATTACATGACTGATAGTTTCGCAACAAATCAACATATAAGATAATAATAACAAAGCCATGAAAATATGCATAACGTGACCTACCATATGCAGTAAAACTTTTCCCTCAAACAGAGCAGCAGCATATTCTGCACAGATTTTGATGTCCTTAAGTGCGCCGGGATATTGTCTCTGTCCCGGTAAGGGAGGGGGGGAGACACGCTGCACATCCTTGTCCATGGTAGGCTGCTGCACACTCGTGTCATGGAACCACGCCGTATCGTTACTGGCGTAGCAGATGTGGTATGGGCCCACCGCAAGGAGAAGAGGCTCCACTAAGAAGCGAATTTTCATCAGTTCGATAGACCCTCCTCCTGTAAATCAGGAGAGTCAAAATAAATACACAATTTTAGTAAACGAATAGTCGGCTAGGACATGTGTTCATTTCATTTTAATGGTCCTAATTTGACACAAGAAATGTAATTTGTATCTATTTGAAATTAAAAATAATATTTTATTATACAATTTAGTTTGTTAAATAATAACAAATATTAGATAATGTTATCATTTATTCAAATATTATTTTTTAAAGTTTACCAAAAAAATATATACACATCACCGCCTTCCATTAAAAACTTACTAATTTATGAGATAGAGTTATTTTAGTTAGAGATTTTGCTTTGAATCTTCTTTCTTGTTACTTAAGTGATACAATTCAGAGGGTGGATGTAGCTGGTACTTATAATATTGCGTGATCTGGGAACATTGATTTGAGCAGCTTTAGTCAGGTTATCGAAAAGGTCCAAGAGAGGTTAAGGACCCCACAGAAATGATTTTTCCGGATGTCACACACTCACTCCATATCAGACTCAACCGCCCCTCTGGGACTGTGAACATGGCCTGGGGATGGTGTTGTCTTACCGCATGTTTGGCGCATGATTTTAAATAGTTTTTGGAATAACTTCAGCAAGATGCCTCTTCTACTGTGTTTATTTGCGAATCTAGGGAGCATTGTTTGTCCGTGCGAGCAGATCTTGACAATTTTGTATTGATTTTTCCAACAAGCAGCTTGTGGTCGCTGTATATATCGGCTCCGTGATAAGTTCTGGCGTCAAGCATTTTCCGCCTGTGTGTTGAGCTGCAGAGTAGAAAGTCATTTTGTGATATTGTGCGTCTATCTGGTGAGATCCATGGATACTTGTGAGGAAAGACAGGACCGCCAATAGTGAGCTCATTTATAACAGCCAATTCTGTAAGTTTCACATAATTTTCATTAGTACCACTTAGACCATGAGTCCTACTCTTGAGTACTAGTAGCATTAAAGTCACTAATGATGACTACACAATCTTGTCTGGGTAACCTAGATAATGCAGAGTGTGGTAAATCATAAAAATGGTCTTTGGCGGGGGCGTCAGCATCCTCTGTAGGAGCATAGCAGTGATAAATAGTGATGGAGCTATCGGGCGTGTTGAAAGTAGCATATATCAGCCTTTCCAAAATTGGTTCCCACTTCACAAGGCAGCGAGATACCTTCTCTGACATTAATATTGCCATTCCTTGGCGATGGTATTGGTCCTGGCCAGATTACAGATATGTGCGCCAGTCCAAAAACTTTTTACCTTTTGTCTCTGCTACTGTGGCTGGTTGTTGCAATGGTCGTGCGCGTGAAATAGATCAGAGGTTTGTGGGGGAAATTATTAAAATATCTTTAATTTTTTTTTAGAACCATTCAATCTGCTGCACAAACATGCAATGCAGTATGCGTCCTTTAAATCATTTTCCGGATTTGGCAACACTAGTCTGCCTAATGGGGTAAATGGCATACATTTATTATTTCTTTAGTATTTTTTAGTAAGTCCAAATAATATGCGAGGTCAAATAAAGAATTTCTTCATAACCAGTTTGAAAATCAAAGATTTTTTTAGCAAAACATATAATATTTATATTAAAAATACAGTGGATTTAACGGTTTTATAAATAATTTATTTTCACCATCAATAAACGCATTAATTAAAAATATGTTTTACACAAGTCAGTTGGCATTATCTCTTTGCAGTAATAAAACTCTTTTATTTAAAAAATAAATACTGTTTACAACGCGCAAAAAATTAATCACTCGACAGAAATAGAGAACTGGAAAAGAAAGAAAGGATTTGTCTAAAACTATTTGTAAATACTCAAAATACCTATTGATATCTCCATAAAAAATGTTGATGATAATAATTATAATTATTTTTTGTAGGCAGGCAGCTCTTTCTGGTGCGTTCATATCTCGTGTACTAAAAGGAAGTTTTTTTTTGGGATTAAAGTTGAATTGAGGATGATAGAGGTTCCCGTTATGACCCGGTAAATTGGTATTGGGATTTCATTGATACATCTCGTGCAGGGGCAGTCAGAGTAATCATTAGGTATCTTATAAGTTTCTATCAAGTCCCATCTCTTCTGTCGTTCTTCTAAATATATGCATATAATGTATAATATGTATTTTAATGATTTACCTTGGTTAGGGGTGTGTTGAGAGGGTGGTACACACTGATACAGGGTACCCTCGGTGAGGTTGGAGAGCAGCAGGGCTCGCGTGGTGTAGGCTGCGGCCAAGGGGGGCAGGTGCGTGAGGTACACGGCCAGCCAGGAGCGCCCCGCCACGCTTAGTAGCTGCCCATCGGGGCTCCAAGCGCAATGCTCCGCCCCCCCCGGGGGGTAGAAGGCGTTACTCCCATCCGATGTGTCCCACACTGAACGCAGCTTCAACCTGGATCATATATTACTCTTAAAAAACTGCTAAAAAATCCACCTAGACGATGCTGTGATGTCGTGTTCCACTACGGAAAAGATGACATATTTTGAAATACAGCTATTTAAAAACAAAAAATTAACACACATATATATATATATATATATATATATATACTGTTTATACACATAATTTAGGCATACTACAGCAAAAATGAATGTATTTATTTTTTTTAAATAAGAGAGATACAATATATTAAGTCTTGTATTCTATGTAGACTCGTATGATATCATAGCTACACAAAAGTTAAGGGTCTCCAATGAAATAAAATCTGAATCTTGTAGGAGTGTTTTCTATTCAATGTATACTTTCATAGTAGAGATTGATGCTTTCATGTAACAACTGTAAATAAATTCATAATTTTAAAATAAATTTTAAAATGTGTGAATTTTTCATAAAATACAACTTAGGTCTCTGTTTAAAAATGATTGATTTTTACATGAAAAAGGTTTGAATATTAAAATTAATATTTTATCACGGGGACAAAAGTTTAAAAAATAAACAAAGTGAGAAAATAATAAATAAAGGCACAGAAATTATTCTAACCATTAATTCATTAAAATCCAATGAACTGGATAGAACAGTAAAATGTATAATGTTTCAAATATTACAAATAAAAGCCATTATTTGTTTATTTTATAAGGTAAACAAACAGTATGTACACAAATATTGCCAATTTCTTTGTATATTAGTGTAAGAAACTCATGCACACACCAAAAAAATTGTTTACACTTAATACAATAATTTTAATTATGTTAAATATAATAAATGTAGTAGAAACTAAATGAAAAAATATGTATATAATAATAATAATAAAGTTAAATATCTGCTTCTCTCAAAATTTCTATAATTTTTGACCTAAATTTACATACATTGTCACAAAAAATATCAGCCTCGGAAAATATATTGTTATATTGGTCGCATATTCTAGGTATTGTAGATTGTTTAAAATAGTTTGTTGACGCGTTTTCAGTGTAAAACAGAAGATTTTGTCTTGTCGGTTTAGATGGCACACGGAATGGAAGTCTTTCAAGTAGGTTAGGAGAATCAATTTTATTATTTATTAATTTGAATAAAAATAACTGGTTTAACATTATTCTTCGATTTTTAAGAGAGTTTATTCCATGGTACTGCATACTTTCAGCATGGTTAGAGAAGTTAATGTTTAACCGGTAGTCGACCTGCTTAAAAAAAAATTGTTGGACCCTTTCTAGTCTATTAAAACTTACATTATAGTAAGGTGACCAAATAGGAGTACAGTATTCTAGCTGGGGACGAACAAATGTTTTGTAGAGTTTTTCATATGTCTCTACATGTTTAAATGGTTTCGATACTTGCATAATAAGTCCGACCATTTTATATGTTTTTTCAGGACTGATTCAATATGAATATTAAACATTAGTTTCGTATCAATAATAACATCTAAGTCGCGAATTTGACTATCTGTTATAGAGATCGGGGTATCATTGAAAGAGTAAGGAAAGCTGAATGTTGTTTGTTTGCGCGAAATACAAAATAAATGACATTTACTAATATTTAATTCCAGTAAATTTTGATTACAATACTGAAAAAGTCTGCCGAGATCTTCTTGCATTTTTGTACAGTCAGTGTGAGATTTAATGCATTATAAGGTTTGATGAACGCAAAACAATAAGGTTTAAAATTTAGTTTGCGTTAAAAAGGCTTTTAACAGTTCAATATACTTACATTCCATCACCACACGTCGCTACCTCATTAAGTATATGAGAAACTGCTAAATCTGCCATGGAATCATTGTGATTTTTAACTTGAAATAATTCTTGACCAACTTCTTTGATGTGAGTAGAAATGGCTATCAAAATTCCAGACGAGAATCCTATAAGAATGTATCCATCCCCAAACCACTTGTAGGTCACAATGGAACCGTACTTTTGCTGAAATGCAAGTTCAATAGGATTCTCTGGATCTAACAGATTGTATAAGTACAAAGTCCGCTTTCCAACCACTAAACTTATCTGAAAAATAGGATAAAAAATATTCATTACTTTCTGTATATCATTATTTACAAAATTAATTATTATTTTAATTTCAACACTTCTATCTAATATAAATATTGTGAAAATAAATTCATATAGGTAAAAGAGCAAAATAACCCCATTTCGTAGTTGCATAAATGTGGAACAAACAAATGAGTTCCAAAGTCAAATAAACAATCACCAGAATAATTATATAATATTTGTAAATATGTTAAATACTAAAGAAAAAAAAAAATATTTTTTAAATTCTTCGCAGAATGACGGCAAGAGAATATGGAATATAGTTAATGAGATGATTGATGAAAAACCAACAAAAAAGAAAACATAAATTTTATCAAACATGAAAACTTGAATATAAATTGCACCGAAAAGCCCCAACAGATTGCAAACATTTTGAATGATTTTTTTGCTAAAGTAGGTAAAAATCTAGTAAGTAAAATTACAGAGAAAAACAATTCAGAAATAAAGGATTCCGCCACAATATGTACAGGTAATAAATAAGACATTTTTCGACTCACCATAAATGAAGAAATTGAACAAATTATATCAAATATGAAAGGTGGATCTGTGTCAGGAAATGACGGACATACTGTAAACACTTTAAAGTTTATAAAAAAAATCTAATCCCTCTGTGAACATTTTAATCCTCAACGTTTATTTAGGCATAATAATCTTATATCTTCCTAAAGAAATTTAAAAATAAAAGAAATAAATAAACTGAAAATAAAATTTAAGGAACACCTTGCAAAAAACCAACTAGATAATGTTTACGAAAAATGAGAATGTTTTATACTTTTATTATATAAAAAAAATTATAATGCTTGTATTAATAAGTGCCTCTCCAAGCACAAGAGCTTGACTCTTTTTTGGAGAGGAACAGTATTAAAACAAAACAAAATATATATACATACATGTAATAAATCTTGAACTGTAATAACCTTAATTATTGTAATGTATTAAATAAATAAATTTTAAATATAACAAAATGTTATTAGAATACAGTGTATTGAATCAGTAGCTACAAGATAATGTAAAACAAGGACAATTGTAATTACAGTATTTTCTCCTGCGACCCGTTCATCCGTTTTCATCTCTGAAAATTGTAAATCATTTGGCTGATCTCTTAAGGACACAATTCGTAACGTGTCTCCTTCAGAATTACTTATGGAGAGAGTTTTATCCTCCGCAACAAGAGCGAGTATATTGTCACTATTCCAGGCTCCACAAGTTATTTTCTTGGTGTGTTTCCCTATCACAGGAATTCGTCTAAAATAATATTATGTATATTTGAAATACTATTATGTTTTTTGTTAAGTTTAATAGGTTAACATTATTTTTACTTACTTCGCTGTTTGGTGATTGTAAAAAGTCACATTGCCTTTTTGTGTTCCGATGGCTAGAATAGACTCCTGTTTGGCCCAAGCTAGGCAAGTAGGAGGTTCTCTTAGCCCCGTGTCTACCGTTACCTTTTTATTAGCGTGACATTCCCATATGAGCACTGAGGAGTTAGTGGAAGTAATGATGGCGAGGTTATCTCCATCACTATCCCATTCCATATCACAACAAAGTCTAAATTAGATAAATAAATAAAGTCTTATTAGCGTGACATTCCCATATGAGCATTGAGGAGTTAGTGGAAGTAATGATGGCGAGGTTATCTCCATCACTATCCCATTCCATATCACAACAAAGTCTAAATTAGATAAATAAATAAAGTCTTATTAGCGTGACATTCCCATATGAGCACTGAGGAGTTAGTGGAAGTAATGATGGCGAGGTTATCTCCATCACTATCCCATTCCATATTACAACAAAGTCAAAATTTTCAAAGGATTTTAAGTAAGGGACATATTTTTATGAAGTCTAACCAAAGATATTTTTTTTATGGAATTGAAAAAAAATATATATATATTATTATTCTTCATTTCCTAAAAATGTATACAAATTTTTAAGAGTCCTCTTTAGGATAATTTGTTTTGATATATATTTTTGATAATATATTAATATGTACCTAATATATTGGAATAATAATAGAAGACAAGAGTGGATAAAGGTGTTATGTGACAAAAACAAAAAGCAGATCTGGGGAAGAAGTTTTGAACACAAGTACAATTAATGATTATCTTAGTAAGCTCTGTAAATTAGTTTTCTGCTACTTTTCGATGGTGTAGTTGGTTTTATATGAAAGAGCTGTACATAAAATCTTCATCTATGTAAAAAAACACATTTTTTTAAATTTGCGACATAACGCCTTCATCCAATCATGTCTTCAATTGTTAAATGAAAATAGGTATTTAACAAAAACAAGAAGTGCATATTCTTTTTAATTCCTTCTCGGAGTGCTATTCCTATGCGGGTCGATTAAAACATGTATAAATAAATGGAATAGTAAAAAAATATATATGCATTTGGAATAATGTTTACCCCGGAAGCTTGATTCTCTCTTGAAGTTGTCCATATCGGTTGAATACTGCGACGGTAGAATCAGTTCCCGTCGTTGCTAAAAGGGAACCAAGAGAACCCTTCTGCCAACAAAAATATACATCTCCCAGCCCGTGGGGTTGGTCCACATTGAATATCAACTGAAAAACACATTGCTATTCATTCATTATATCTGTGACTTGGGTCTTAAAGGGCCAATGTCGGATTTTTTTTTTCTTGCCAACATTTGTAGAGGGTTGAAGTCAATAAAAAAATAAACATATTAAATAATTTTATATACACACATTTGTGTGTTTTTTTTTTATTGATAATAGTTTCAAACACCTCTAACAGTTTAATATAACGTCAGAAAATAGTTGTAAAATGACTCTCCTGTAATACTGTGATTTACGAGATTGGCTTTTTTAGACCCAAGCCCCAGATATACTTATTGTCATTTAATATTTACTTTTTTTTCACCGTATCCAAAAAAATGGGATATTTGGTATGAAACGATGTTAAATTATTTGATACAAATTAATGTTCATCTGGTCAAGTCTTTTTGTTCTAAATAATTATAATTATTTTACCGCCTTTCTTTTCTATTTATTTTTGCATCTCAATTTATTGCGTTTAGTAATAGCCTTTTAGGCATAAAAAATATATTTAAACCTTAAATTCCGTAAAATACGTTTTAACATAATATTCAATATATACTGTTAAAATAAAATAGGATAAGATTCATTAGTGAATTATACCTTGATAAAGAAGCTTGTGTAGCTTTAAAACTGGTTGGTAGAAAAAAGAAGCGGTTAAAAACAATGTTGCTTTACATATATTTTATTATAATGAATAATTACTAAGTTAGTGCGTCAAATATAAACTTTATAAAATTAAAATTTATCTAATAATAGGTCATTAGTCTATGTTAGTAAATGCTTAGATTTCCATAATCCTTTCTCAAAAAGGTTCTTTGGAGTTCAAACATCTGTCAAAATTTATTTTGTATTGTTTTTGACTGTTGACTCCGACAGTTTAAATTAGCTTCTTCAATTAAAATATCTAAGAAATCAATAATGCAAATTTGTTATTATGTTCATATATACATATTATAATAAAATAACCTTAGAGTATATACATCTTAGAGTCCGTACTATTCCAAAGTTTGTAAGAATTTTTGAAAAGGGGGCGTGGTCGTATGTTTAGTGAAGACGTCTTTCGTTTCCAGATGTTTATAAAACAGGGTTGTCACAAATGCACGACTTAAGGCGAATTTTTACAGAGATTGGTAGGGAGCGGGAGTACAATAAAAACATTTATTTTAATTTAGTAACAAGTTTACTAAAAACACTTTTAATAAAAAAAAGTAAGCAATAATAAACATTATAAATGACATTGTTGGGTACATAAATAAATTTAATAAACAAATATGAAGTTTGGATAGAGTGAAGATGCCACTTCCGATTTGGTGAATTGGGGAAATCACGCCGTTTCTCCGAAGACGTAGGCAGAGAGGATAGAACGCCATATCACTCTGTCTTTGCATGTAGACCTCGCTTCCTCTACATTCATACATCTTCTCATGCACGTACATCGATTTTTCCGACTTTATGGTATATAAATATGAAATAAATGTATATTTATCCATAGCGAGTTAGGTTTTTGAAAACATGGGGGGTACGGCACCATTTATTACACGTACCAAATATTTTTTTTGTCCAAATTAATGGATAGAAAGTGGTTGGAACAAACCCAATTGTTATTTCCCGGGGACAATTGTTCTGCCCTGTTGCATGGATCCATTTATTCCGCCTTATTTCATTTATCGGGAATCCAAAAAAAAACTTAATTTACTATATTATGCTTATAAATTTAATGATTACACTTATAAATAACATTTAAGTTAATACTTAATATTTTAAGGTAATGCACAGCCTTGGCAGTCTTAATTATAAGAGCCGCCTCAACACATGGTCACAAAAATACCATTAAAAAATAGCGCAGATGTATTGTCATCTCTTTTAGTTACATTCAATAAACGGCAATTTCGCATTCTTTCAGTGAGATAAAAAGAAATAGAATTATTTCCAGATGTCGGTTGACTCAGTAAAAGGTCTTCGAGTTTGCATTTCTTGAACATTTAAATAAATATTTGGATTTAAACGATTGAAAAAAAATATTTCAATTACGTAAATCCAATGTACAGGGTATTTGAAAAACACAGAAACAACTGCTATAATATAAATGTGAAAATTTATAATATTTTATTAATACCTGTGATAACTAAAGCGTTTTCTCACTTTTCCAGTTCTATTTGAACATCCTTTCATGGCGCAAGTCTGCATAATTAATTTTGATGTAATTAGCACTAAATACGTAAAACAATTATCAAAATAACGACAGAGTGTTTGACAGTTTGAAGCAATACTGCCCGCGTACGTTAAAAATAAGCATCGTACAAATTCTGAAATCAACTACAAAACAAAAAATGAGGACCGTACCCACAGATTTTTTTTTGTCTCCCTTTCTCTCATTTAAAACATATTGTAATAAATGAGTCAGCTATAATAGGCAACATGCATTGGATTGGTAAAATGTGTTGTTATCCCTTCTACAGATGTATATACTCTAAGAAAATAACTGAATCGGTTATGTAACCATCCAGGTAGGTACCTCACTTTAAACATATATTTTTGTATTTCAAATTCTTCACACAAAGTTTTTTTTAGAAACATTCCAGATAAAATATGTAAGCTCATATAATATCACTTCAATGACAAAAATCTTACTTACTTAAAAAAATTACGACACTCGAGTTATGCCTAACGTGTATTTAGTTGTTCATTAACCGCCAGTTGGGTAAGACGTGAGCTTGACGTTCAAAATAGAAACTAAAATGCCCGCTTGTCATAAAAGTGCGTAAAAACCGTTGGGATAAACATTTCTAAAAGGATAGTGTGACTATTCACTGGTAAGTGTTTGTTTAAAAGTGATTAACAAAGCTTAAAATAATACAAATTCAAAGATGAGTCTTCTTCCTAAATTTGAAACAATGCAATGCGGGCATTCTGCTATTTGCAAATTTCACATTTTGACACAACCACACGACTGTAATTGGTCTCTCTTCACTTTCAATGTCCATTTTATTGCAGCGAGAAAATATTGTTTCTACATGCGCATTTGATGGAAGAACGGAAAAAACATATTGCATTGCTATACGTCATTTATTTTGAATTATAAGCGCGGTGTCAAGTGCAGAAATACGGGACACGGCCAAAATTATTGCTAAAATACCAGACATCCTGTAAAAAACGGGACAGTTGTCGCCCTAAGTATACTAGTTATCTCTCATGCATAAAATGGAAAATCTAACTAAAGGGCTGTTTACGTGTGGACAATACAATAGATATGACAATATTGTCTTGTCCCCAGCTCCGTGAACAGCCTCGACCGCGCGCGGAACAGAACACTGGGACAGAATGCTGGTACAGAAGGTTGGGATGCAACGCTGGGACAATACGAAAATTCGGTCGCAGTTCACATGTGAGTACTCCAAAAATGAATACACGACGGCACAAGTGAGTTCACGAAAAATACTGTTTATTTTATTCCGAGATGTATTGGAATTGTTAAAGAACGAAATAAATAAGAAAAGGATTTTTTTTCTGCCTGTATTTTCGGCAGAAAAATGTGCGGGAGCGACGCTGCAGTAATACCGCGCAACAATCTAAAGAAATACGTAGTTAAATACAGATTCCTTGTGGTCTTCAAACTATTGTAACCAAGCATTCCCTGGAAAAACTCAGTGGGGTAAAGCCATGGATAATATCCGCACTCCCTCATGTAGAGAAACCTTTATTATTGTTACTGCATTTTTTTTGTACTCACAGATTTCAGAATAATATGAATCGTGTACGATTCTAGCACGAATTCAATATCGATACACTACAGTAAACGAAAGCTTATATGCGTTATTTTATAGTTTGCTTTATTTTTTTTTTAAATATTGCAGATGGATCCATTTCTTACTTTCATAAATTTTGTAAGTCAGTTTAACGTAAAAATAAAATGATTAGCAAAAACGTTCATATTTTAATTTACAGCTTATTATCACACACATTTAATTCCTTTAACAGCGTAAATAACTTACCTTCGGTGACTCCATCATAACGAATTTAAGAAAAATATTTTTCGAAAACAATTAAAAATAACGAACAGGCCATCGGCCATTTGTAAACATAAGAGCAAAACATGTCATATTGACAGTTTTAGGGTGGCCATTAAAAAAAAGATAAAAAAGTACTTAACGTAACCGCGTTTGACAGCGGTGAATGGTCGGATGTGGATTTTTCAAGAAGATCGTCTGGTGCACGGCAATGTTCGGTTTTCTCTGGTTCAAGTTCGGATCAGACGTTTATTATGTAGCACACAGTATGTAGTTTTACGTATATTTAGGTTTTTTTTTTATTGTCATGTCAATTTGTTGGGCTTACTTTTTGGTCAATCATGCCACAAATTAAATTTAGATCGATCTAACGAAATCATTAAGTCAATAAACGATCAAAGAGTCAACAACTTCAATAAACGCGAAAAAATATGCACACACTATAACTAGTACTGTCTTATAATATTAAATTGGGTAAACGATTTTAATACGCTTTAAATTTTTTTTTAGACAGTGGGAAATTACTTCGCAAAAATTAAATAAAAAAATATACGATTATCCTTTTGAGGACGTTTGTGTACATTTTTTTTAATAACATAGTATAATAAAATATTTAAAAAGAAATTAATTTCAGGGACGTTGATTGACAAAAATAAAAAAGTGCTTAAAACAGAGTAAATTTATGTATTTATTAAATGATTATATTAGTTGATAATAATAGTTTTTAATACTGTTCTTTGAAAAAAAAATTCTGTTAGTTTTGTCTAATAACTAGTGATTGATACATTTCCATAAATCATACATTTAAGCACTTAGGAATTTTTATTAAGAAGCATTGTTCAAAAAGGCTTTTCTGCAAGTGTATAATAAAGTAAGGAAAATCAAAGAACAAGTAAAAAACTTTTTTTTTTGTTTATCTTTTTTTTGTATATTAAATATTTTTTTTTATGTAAAAGCCTTCTACGGGCTAACGCCCGTAGAAGGCTTTTAACAAATAATTTTAAAAATAATATTGAAATAAACTATGTTTCTCCCCTATCCTACGTAATTATTATTGGTATTATTTTTTTAAAATAAATATTAGCGTTCTTATAATTTACCCAAATATTTCAATTTTGGTGGCCATTTTCAACGAGTTGTAAATAACTCACTATTAGAAAATGGAAATCAAGTTGGAGTAGAGTGGGGTTCGAACCTTGGATCTCTGATCCGCGAGTCCGCAACATTAGCCACGGGACCACAACCTGATTCTCCTGAATTAAAAAGGTAGTTGTTATTTACTGCATCAAAATTGTGAATTTGTAAATATGTATGTCATCTGTAAACCTTCTTTAGCCGACATTGTCATATTTTGGTAAAAGGCTTCAATACAGAAAAAAAAACAAAAATCAAATACTAACCTTTAATAGGACTGGAACCAGCGCTTCTTCTTAGACAAATACTACCTCTAAAAGTTGCTTCGATTTCTCTCACGTTTAATATCTGCCCCTCTGATTTTATTGCAACTAACACAATATTAACACAATGCCCATTAATTTATGGTGAGCTAATTCTGATGTATGCATCAATTCAATAAGAAGTAAGTAGATATAGAAAGCAAAAAAGAATAGTTCTAATATGTTATATAAATGTTTAAGACTGATACCTGACGTGTAAGACTGATCATCTCACCTCCATGTAAAAAAAAAGATCAAGATATGCTGCGATTGGTGTACCAATGCAGTGGGCTATTCATTAGTAGGTGCAGAAAGGCAATGGTGATGAAAACAATTCATATTTAAATTTAATTAGGCATGTTTCCAATAATATAAAATGTCTCCCACGGCACGAACACCCAGTGACATTATCTTTAATGTAAAAAAAGTAATACATAAATTGTAAAAGAACAAATAAATAAAAAATTAGTACGATTTATTTTAAACGTCAAACTATGCCTAGCAGCACAAAACCGAAGCTCTTCTATTTAATAGGGATGCACGGGTAGGAATACGGTTTTAAAAATATAATCAATGTAAGTTAATATTATTTTAGCATTTCTCAACATCCAGTAAAAAGGAATTAATGGGTAGCAATTAAAGGAATTCAAGGAAATAATCTGATTCGGATCCATATAAACCAAATGTTGTTTTGAAACATTTAGCTACAATTTTTTTTATACCCGAATGCAGCTTGGTATAAATAAACAAACTTGGTAACTTATGGGTATGTTTATGTGTCACTACTTTTTTAAATATTTTACTCTATAGGGTGTGTCTATGTGTATTTAATTAATAGGTCGATGCAAGACGTTTTATTGTAAACATTATTTTTAATCATTAATGTATTTATATGCCCCATCATTAGGAAGAACTTCCTGACAAACTGAGTTGTGGAGAAATGGAATGGCCTTCCCGAGAAAGTGATTGGTGCTAGTTCAGTTAATGTGTTCAAAAACCGCCTAGATGAACACATCAATTTATAATATTTATTAACCATGTACACTTGATATACACGCATCAGCTTAATAGCTGCTAGTATATTATTATTAATAAAAATAATATTTTTTTTTTTTTATCAATGATTATTTTCGTTCTTAATTAGAATAATAAAATGCACTTTTTTAAATTGTGTATTTATTTTTACATAGTATAAATAGCCTTGCAGTATACATAATTTAATGAATCGTTCATATCTATTTGGCAGGAATATTTTTTGTCACTTTTCTAAAGAAAAATACATATTAAAATGTTTTATGGCATTTGTTGAATACAAATTATTTATTAAAAACTAACGAGAAATAAATGTTTAATATCTGACCTTAAACAATATGGCTGAAACAATTTCAAAGAGCACAAATAATCTTTGACAATTTATCAAATCTACATTATATAAAATGTTATTTAATATTATTCACAAAATCTTATATTTTAGTGACTCAAAACACTCATAATAAATAATTGCAACTATAACTGAGTTATTTATTTTTTCAACTTTTGAAGGGTTTTGATATACATATATTATAATGGCCTAATTTATCATCGCTTAGATGCAATAATCTACCATTACTTTATAATAAAATCAAAATACATAATCATCAACAAGATCGTTATAATATTCATTAAGTGCTTTATGTATTTAAAAAATAAAGATAGGATATATATACAAAAATGTTATATATTACTTCTATACAAAGTACAAAATATTTTAAATCTAGTGTCATTTACTTATGTGGCCATCCAAAATATTTCTGAATGGTAAGTGTTAATTTATCATGGGGACAAATTTTGACAACTCATCCTTTTGTTTTATAATATACCTAGAGATACTGTAAAATTTGACAGTAGAGAATATTAAATATGAAGCATCAATAGGTATTTAACAAGGTACTATACCACAATACAGATTGTTTTTTCATTAATATTGATTTTGACTCGGACGAAATAAAAAAAAACCCTTTAAATAATTGGATTTATTATAGGTA
Source organism: Micrasema longulum (assembly GCF_059751315.1). Classification (NCBI taxonomy): domain Eukaryota; kingdom Metazoa; phylum Arthropoda; class Insecta; order Trichoptera; family Brachycentridae; genus Micrasema; species Micrasema longulum. Next base: position 261,559 of record NW_028278821.1, read on the forward strand.
CTTGCATATAAAAGTAAACAGATTCTAATACGTGTGCACAGGACATGCTCAAATAGTTAACTATTCAAGCACGGCTTTACCTTCAATTATCGATTAAACCAATTTTTTTAGTGAATGAGAAGATTACGAAGTAATATTGTTTATAAATTTATTTACAAAAGAGATATCGCTTACACTCTAATGTCTACATCGATGTAAATCTTCACATCGCATCGGTACAATGTCGGTTATAAAATGTTAAGGTAGTATTCCCAATTTATTAACTTTAAAAATTATACTTAATAAAAGCGGTATCTTTGGTATATTCCCACCATTTTGTTGGTGAATAAAAAAAGTTATATTAATACTAGTTACGCACAATTCGTTTGGATTGGTTACCTAAAACGCTGAAATACTATGCGGGAATACATTTATTGACTGTGTAGTCGGCTCCCCTGTTTGGGAAGAGCTCCCACAATGCGAACTCGGTCACTAAACTGGGGTGGAGGGGCCAGGGGAGGTACCTCCTCCGCTGTTACCACGGGAGCAACCAGAACTGCCTCCCCCCCTTCCTCGGGAGGTGGGGGTAACTGGGCCAGTGACACAGCGTTACGGGTTAGCGCCCCCTTTCCACCTTCTCCATCCTTCCTATTCATGGGTGCTTTGGAGATGTTTACGCCGAGCCGTTCTGCCGCTGACTGCCCTACTTTCGTGTCCCTCTTCAGCATGTAGCTGGCCGCCTGTTTCCTCGTGAGAGAGTTGTGTCTCTGCAGAGTGCCCGCAGGAGGCAGTGGGTTTGGAGTGAGCACTTTGATAGTTCCGCCAGGCGTACTGACTGTTGAGTAATTACCGGAGATGTAGCCCCCACTTTTCATGGAGTAGTTTGGTGGCGATGTCGTTATATTCTCGGAAGAACTATTGAGATGCGCAGGTTCTGTAGTAATAACATTGTTGGAAGATTTGATAGTAACATTACTGCTGAAAGAAACTTTTTCTTTCGTATTTTTATGAACCGGTTCAGACTGTTTTGAATCTTTTATACTTCTTTCTCTGAATACAAACTTGTCATTCATTTTAATGCTGTGATCATTACTTACATACTTCCTATTTTCCTGTGGTAATTTGACCATTTTGATTTTATCTTGTTCTTCTTGAGGGCCAGTAGTAAGTTCTTGGTCAGAACTGACTCCTGAAGAAGAGTTATCTCCATCATCGTTGCTTCCTTCAGGATCTCCATTTCCAGGATGGCGTTCTTCTCCACCCGCACTATCCTTCTTTAATAAAAAGTCATCAGGATACGACTTCGAGCTCTTGAGTTGAGTTCTGATTTTCTGAATTTCATCCACAGAAAAGGAGTGGTGCATTGATCCCGACCCTGAACTGCTTCCACTGAAAATAAAAATAATAAATCATTAAAAAGCTCAAGGAGACAATTACTCATTTATGTTTTTATACTAGATATTTATGTTTTTGAAATTAAAAAATTGCTGTTCTGACTTTGAAAATATATATTTTTTTTCTTTGAAATAAAACACGACAACCAAGTACCAGAGTAATAATTGTTGGTAAGTAGCTAGATACCCGAGTTTTTTAATAAATTAATAAAGCCTCTGTTTTTGCGAATCAAAATAAATATATAGAATGAAATGAACATAAAATATTGTAACATTTGAATTTATTATGTGAGCAATGTTTATAATATGAAGTATAATATAAATCATTTTCAATTTTTTAGGTGAATTGTACATTATGACATTAAAATGTATTTGTATGTTTGTTTTGAATGAACGTACGCGTATTGTCATACCTACTTTGTTTTATTGTTGACATTACATTGTATTCACTGCATTTTGTGGTTGTCTACCGTACTGTATGGGACTCGTTGCACATTATTCATTCAGTGTGTATCAAATAAATTAAAAAATAAAATGCTTTTTTTTATAGAATAAGGTTTAGAAGTTTACCACACTTTAAAAAATATAATTTATAACATTTCTTGACTTAAATATTTACAAAAAGGTTTCGAAAGTAGATATAAATTATTATTTTTTAATTTTATTTTTTGTAATCAAACTTCTAACCAAGCTCTTTCTTGGTCGTACACTTTTAAATATAATTACAAGTTTTAAATTATTTATTTTTTATATACTTGCGCACCCACATACACACACCCTCTCCCTAATTCTTTCACACATGCACCCTCTCCCTCATTCATTCACACATACACACATTCATATACACACACATAAATACAAACGTCACACACATACAATTACGTAAACTCTTTTTCTTATATATTATGCATTATTAGATTTACACTGGATTTTTTTTATTGGCTCTAGTATTGTTAACATAGTTCTACTTATTTTCTTATGTAATATCTGTAAAAACCCCAAATAAAATAAAATAAAAATATATTTTTTAAATACCTTGCATTACTATTGGCGCTAGTTTCAGCAACAATATGAATTGCATTGATATTTGTACAAACTTCTTCATTAATTTCAATATCTTTTGCTAAGCGTTGAGCATCGCGTTCATCTTCAGACTCACTCATACTGTAGTCTGGGTCAGGTATCGGCGGTGGACCAGAACCAGTGGAGTTCTATAAATAAAAATATTTGACATAAGCATATTTAATCAAAACTATTTTAAAACAATTTCTATTAACAACATTCATATTTGTTAGTGAAAATTGTTGGTGGAAGTTAGTTGTAGTGATAGTTAAATCTACAAATTTGGAATAACCTATGACCGGTTTCATAGCGTTCATTATGTATCACTTTTCTTTTATTTCTATAATAAATTAGAGTCTTATTTTTACTAACCAACTTGTGTGTTTTATAAAACGCAGAAACAGTAACTCTTAAATGATTTTAAGTTACATTTTTAATGCTATGCTTGACAAAATAAAGGTACAGAAAAAGTAAACAATAAAAATAGATAATTCAAGTGTCATTAATATTTAGTACAATATGAAATATTAAATCTACATACATATATGATTATTGTGACCTAATAATATTTAATATAAATAAATTGCACTTAGTTGATGCATTACTTTACACTAAAATAATTATCAAGAGTAGGAAACTTGTTCTCAAGCAAGTATTTTGAAAATTATTTATGTTAAGAAATTGAAAACGTAGGATTAATTTTTTACACCTATTTTTCCATTTATTTCTTTAGGTTCTGCTTCGCAATAAGTAGACATGAGAATCCCTATTTATTTATTCCACCGCTTTATTTAATTCTTCAAAAATTATATATTTATTGAGACACAAGTCCCAACTCCATGGTACTAGTCCTGTGTTGAGTTGGGATGAACAATATACTACAATAATATAATAAAGTGTAACAAAAACATAATTAAAAATAACACAGAGCACATTAATATAGAAAGAAAAAATAAAGACAAATATTTGATTTACACGAAACAATCAACTCTTAGTAAAAACTGGCATAACTATTCGACTTAATTTTAATCAAAATACATAGTTCAAAAACCCTCAATAAAATTTTTTTTTCACTATAAAAATACTAAAAACCATGTTTTTAATCAGGTCTAAAATTCAATAAAAATAAAATAGTACCTGACGAGTAACAAACATCTTGTTACTGATGCTAGAATTGCTACGGTGTGGTTTGAAGGGCTGAGCATATTGATTAGAGGGATCATCTGCTGTTGGCATTTGATTGGTCGGCTGGAAAGTAGATCCACTTCCTGCACGTAAACTCTGAGATTTACGCACCTGAAATGTTATGGATGTTTAAGTATACAAAATCTTGTAGCTGACGCTATTATATTTCCACATTATTTTCTATAGAATAAACAAAAAATAAACTAACAATGCCATTTTAATTACAGTTCAGACAATATAAGAAGGTACTTTTGACAAATTACAATAGTGTTGGGGCAGTCTTTTTTCTTTCGATTTTCGATATCGATTTTGAATAATTTTCCGTCAGATGGGATAAATAAAAACAAGTTTTCATGACTACATAGCCTAATATGTAATACTTCAACGTCAAAAGTAATTTTAATTATTCGTATTGCAAACTCCTAAACACGCACAATATAATTGAATATTCAATACAAAATCGATATTGTCGATCCATAATGAAGTTTTCTGGTGGTAGGTCACTATTGCAGCGACTCAACAATAAAGTACGGCATTTGTTTCATTTAATATTTACAGAACTTCATGAGCATATAAACGTCAAAAGTATCTTCTTAAGTTGACTAGAATAGTTGCAAATGTTGACATGTTTAATGGTTTCCCTAATTTTGACAAGTTACACTGTAAGTGAATTTGTCACCATCGATCTTGAAATCTATTAAAGGGCCACAAAAAAACACAACATTTTTTTAGAAAAAAAACAAAGTATATATTCTTTTGTGCAGTAATATTACTTCTGTTGTAAGAACCTTTTATGCTGTTTTTTATCGAAAAAAGGAAGAGGTTATGTAATTGGTAAAATAGCCAAAAACAAGGTAGTTTTTAGATATAGGTAACACTATATCGAATGTGGTGCCTTACTCAATGAGGAAGTTCAGTGCTACACGAAATTGGATACAAAAAATGTTTTCTTACACATGGTAAAAATTAGAGCATTTAATTGTGCAGCAAAGTTTCTCAACAATGTATGAAAAATTAATAAAAATGAATGATGTACTTCACAAGTTCTTTAGAATCAACCAATCAAATATATATTTTTTGTGTACAGCATGATAGAATAAAATGATGGTAAATGCTTGGCGAGACATCACTTAGTAGTTCTTAGCTTACTAGCTATCTTTCTTGGCCAGCCTTGCGATGCAGTCATCTGACTCTCCCATCCGTCTGATGGCTCCGCAGATAGTATAGACCTTGGAGGTGTCAGTCATGCGACCGGTAGTCGGGTCCACTTCAGCAATGTTCATCGGGATGGAGGCATGGTCCTTAGCGTGGATCAGACAGTTACTGGTGAAGCATTTCCTAGGGCAGTACAGATCAACGAATTCTCCGGCGTAGTTTTCCATTGTGAAATAAGATTTGTCGCAAATGGCGGAGTTAAATACAGCATTGTTATGTATTGTGATAGATTTCCGGTAGCCATTTTTTTAAATGTTTAGTGTATTTTAACACTACGGAGCTGTACTTTTAAATGTTAGCAGAAATCACCGACAAAAACTTGGGACGTCACGGGCGGAGTAATTTCAAAATTCGAAAACTTGATCAAATACATGCTATACGATGAATAAAGAGTTTTTTTTTTATTAGCTTAGTTTGGTAGTTTATTAACAAATGAAAATATATAAAATAACCACTGAACTTCCTCACTCTACACTGAAATTGTATAAAATATATTTTTTTTTAATTTGAATTTCACAAAAAACAACAATTATTATCTTTGATTGAAAACTGGCATTTCTGTTAGTCTCTTTGGTTGTCATCAGCTGAAAAATAGCTGGCCTCTGGTTCCTTGTTTAGTGAAGAAGTTCAGTGTTTTTTTTTATTTGTTAATAAACAACTTAACCAAAAATGTTTTTTTAAAATTTTTATATATCGTATTATCAGCGCTATGATTTTTAAAAGTTTTGTATTTCTAAAATAACTCCGTGTGTGACATAAGAGGTTCTCTTCCGCTTATTCTGGATCAGTTCTGCCCATTGGTCCATTGACGGCAAGCAAACCGGAAATCTTCCATAACTCTCTTATCATTGATTGATTTATATGAACCAGTGACATCGTTCAATGTAGTTTGTTTTTATTAAAATATTTTATATTATTTTTTTGTAAATTTTCAAGAAACTCTGCAGTACAATTTAATGATAGAATTTTTACGGTGCGCAATAAAACATTTAGTGTATACAACTTCTTGTAGGGCTGAAGTTCCTCATTAAGTTTGTAAATATATATTATACAGGCACGCATTATATTGATTGGTGATTGTTTATAAATTGATATTAAAGTTTTTTTAGTGGTACCTGTGTTTTACTAGGTAGCGTTCTACTTCTAAATGCAACTGAATTGACATCTTGTGGAGAGGCGTAGAGTTTGGCGCTGTCAGCCGGCCGGAATGAGGACATGACGGGCTCCGGTTGGGCTGACGCAGAGTCACCCAGACCTGCACCACCGGGGTCTCCTGTGCTGCCAACCTCTACTGCCACCAGCTGGCCTGTGGGTGGTGGCGGAGGGGGGTGGGAAGGAGGGGGAAGGCATCCACTTCGAGACGCTGAAATATCAATCAGCGATACATTTATTTCTATTTATATATTTTCTTGCGGCTATTGATCAATAGGATTGTGAGTTGTCAGACACACATGCAATTTTGACGTGAACAACTTTAATAACATTATAATAATTTTAAGTCAAGCGTAAAAGTTACCATGTGTTTGTGAGTAGATGAGAGCAGTAACATCTTCTTGTGAGCGGCTTCCTTTATGTGGTGGGGCAATTGGAACAGTCGGAGGTCGACAAGCAAATAGATCTGGTGTACTATGGAAATCCCTTCTCAACTCTCCCATTCCTGGTATACGGGGACCAGTAAATCTCACACGACTCCAACTCTGCAAATCAAATTTATAATAAAAAAAGTTCATTCCTATCTTGACCTTTTCCCATGAAAACATTCATTGAAAATATCTCCGTATACAGGTGCAGTTGGCCAGAGCTACAAACATGGTGAAAGGGTTATCATTCAAAATAATGATTTTCAGTGTTTTATGAAAACATAATATAATAAAAAATCGAAATAAGGTTTTCTGACGTTTTCAGTTGAATGGGACCAGCTGCATTGATTGGTGTATTTAAATGTTGAAATTGACCATTAGACTGCTTAAATTTGAATAAATTCAATGTCGTGAATAAATCATCCCCACTAAAGAAGCGAGCAATACAGAGTATATTCCTAAATCCAATACAGCAAATGAGACGTACTCGATTTTCGTAAAGGCAATACAGCAAATACGCCATGTGCAACTGCCAATTTAACCGCCACAATTAACATCGTATAAACGCATATAATAGTAAAGATAAATTTTCTAATATAAATCAACACAAAATAAACAGTATGTTATTTTATTTTTTTACAAAATCATGAGGTTTTATATGTCCCTCCTGAAAATTTTGATAAATGGTTCTTCCGCGGTATTGAACTCACATAGATGATACATATTTTTAAAATAACATACCTAATAATCATCCAAGGCGATTAAGAAAGAAAAGCTATTGTGTGTTATTTGTATTAGGTTGTGCGATCATTGTGTTACATACTGTAATTTTATAATATAAGAACTTACTTTTCCTTTTGATCTTTTCATTTCAGCTACACTGGCATAAACCCGGGCTGAGGTTGCTTTCGCTGGAGAATGTTGAGGAGAAGTTAAGCCATCTTGGAATGCTGAAGTTGTCATCATGGTGTTATTGCCGTACCTGTAACATAAAATGATACCTCAATAATCTTAACGTGAAGATTTTAAAAAGGAAGGTTAAATTTATGGAGTTCTGGAGATGTGTTTGACTTCTTCCTCAATAGCATAAATATTATTTTGCTTATCTTTTAATACAGAATATTAAAGATGATATTTATGCATCAAATCTACATATCACTAGATAATTAAAAGAGAAAATATGATTTGTACAATAAATTGCAAAACAATTAGTTGAGCATAAAACCCAGCATAGTGAATGTGGAGGATGAAACATATAACTCTTTGAATGTGTGCATACACCACCGTCTTGCATCAATACTACACAATGTCATAAGTCAACTAATGCTTGTTAACTACTTCATTTACTTTGAGTGTCAAATATAAACCTTTGAATAATGTTAAATGTAATGTTATTTTTAAATAATGATTTCACACCAAATTTTATCGATTAAGCTCTTGAACAAGATTAGGGTTTATTTCACATAATTTATTGTACGGGTAATGAATTTCAAAAAGCTGTATGCCAGAAACTAAGGAAAATATGGCCATGCTAATCCAACTGTACAAGTCAATTCAACCGCAGCTACAGAAACATTCGGTTACCAAACGAAAATCAGATACCATGTCTGCGCTATTTTTACATCGTTATATTTTTGTACATCAATATGTGTATACATTTTCAGGAACCAATTACATACGTACAAAAATGGAGAACCGCCTCTGTTAAAAAAATAATTGTATTTACCCTTGTGAGTTATGCCTTTGTTGTCTTTGGAACATCTCTTCTAACTCTGTGGTAGTTATGCGCGAGGATTGTGGTCGCGCTCGGATGGAAGCAGTTCTAGGAGCGCACGGAGTACCCCCACCACTGCCTCCTCCATTGCTTCCTTCTCGCATATTGGCTAACTGCTGGTGGATTGATTCCGCAGATGATGACTTTGCAGTACCTAGCTGATCTGAACAATCGTCTTTCTCACCACCATTTTCTGTAAACAAGAAGACATTTGTGAATTTCATGATCAAATAATGTCTATTCTGTAAATAGGTCCTAAATACCATTTTAATAGATGAAATCGAGTTTTTCAGGTTATTGTGCCGTGTGTCATTCGCACTTTCAGCTGAAGTTTCGGATCACATTGCAGCAAACATCATCAACCATCAAGATGGATTTACATAATGCGATTATGGATTATGATGTACCATTAATAATGTAGGACTCAAAAGTAGACAAAATGTCATTTTGTCATAGAAAACATTTGACAATATGTTGATCTGTCAATTATTAAATGATATCGATATTCGTATACTAAAGACTAAAAGCAACTGTCAATTATTTGTTCTAAATTTAGAAGAAAATTTATGTGTTTCATAATACAAAGTGCTACAAGTTACAAGCTAAATACACTGAGCGTTCGGGCATCAGTTAAATATCATCATTTTTGAGGGCTCAGGGTGCGTCTATGTGTATTAACAGGTCGATGAATACAAATACACAGAAAAGTTCGTTTAAAGGCTGGTTTGTTTGGTTTGGAGCAAATTTCCATTGTCCTTATAAATGATATTTAAGGCAAGTTATAAATATATTTCAGTAGAATTCAATTTATTTGTTTAAATAAACATATACTGTAAGATAATAACAAGATACATAGGGAGTGGACATGGAATGATGATGATGTATAATGCTTACCTAGTCCGGCGACCATGGACTTAGCCCTCGCCTTGCCGACGCTGAGCGTGGTCCTTGGGTCGCGGCGCGGCGGTGCAGGCGCCGGGGAGCGACCGCCACCCTTGCGCGGCAGCGTGGCATACTGGCGCGCGGCCGGCGCCCGCGGTTGTGCTAGCTGCGCCACGCTGCGGCTGCTAGGCACCCCCGCATGCCCTGCGGCTCCGTTCCACTGGGAAATGGAGATCACAGTCATGGACACCAGGGACCCAGAGCCCCGGATGAGGTCCACCACGTGCTCGTGCGAGGCGGAGGAAACGTCTTCGCCATTTATCTAAAGGTTATAATAATTACATAATTAGAAAGTGTGAATAAATTTACCAAATTATTTTTGTATTTGAAGCACTATGTGATTATTGATTATAGTTAAAATTAAATAAAAAACACTTTGTTTTTAGCCACCTAATTTTTACTTTATTATTGACCGGTTTTGAAGCTACACAAGCTTCCTTATCAAGATATTTGTATTTTTATTTGCACAACAACAGAATATCGCACGCAACTAGAATTGGCTCAGTATCAGGCATAGAAGAACATTAACATTCTATCAGTTCTTTACTATAGATTATTTTAAATAATCCCACTTCGCCTGTTTATCTGAGAGAGCCCTTCCAACCTCTATCACAACACAGACTATCTCTTTGTTCTAGTAACGAGATAACTCTTTTAATACCCTTTCATCGCTCTAGTTTTCTTGGCTCCTCTTTCACAGTAGTAGCTGCTCGATTGTGGAATAATCTACCCACTAATGTTAGAGACGCCCCTTCTTTATTTACATTTAAGTCAAGATTGAAATGTCACTATCTAAATATTTAAGTCGTTCCTTTATCCTTCTTCTTTCCTTTCCACCCCCTCTACACTCTTCATAGTAAAGTGTTGATTTTGGATTTTTTAAGTTAATCTTTGTTTTTAATTTTGTATAAAATCACAAGATTCAATATGTCCATGTACTTGTAATTTTCTCAAATTGAACGGTCTGGGTAGGTAGGAAGAAATTGCCTTAAGTCAATATGCCCACGCCCTTATGTGCATATAAATTGTATATGTATATAAAGTGTTAAATAAATAAATAAAACAGGCCAGCAGTCTTAATAACAGAGGTGAATTACATTATTTTTTTTGTGTTCTCGTCGGGAATCGAACCCGGAACCGGTTGGTAATAAAAAAAAGCTTAAGACTGATCACCTTACCTTCCATGTAACAAAAATATTGAGATACGTTGCTATTGGAGCACCACTGGATGCGGATAGGGAAATGATGATGATTTAACAAAATATTAATTGATTTTAACAAAATATATACATAATATTTTTTTTTAAGATTTAGTATTGGCAAATCTTCAAATCAAATTATCACACATCCTGTGTTCACATATAATTTACCTACAGACTGTTATGAAAGAGTAGAAATTGTTAAAAATCAGAACTTTAAATGATTTTAATGCTCTTAACACCAAATTACATGTGGCTTGTTTTGTGATTGGTTATAAGGTCAGGATTATCATATAAAAAAGGTTCTTAAAACGAGGACAACTGACTTACCGCCACTAAAAAATCCCCCTTCTTCAATCCCGCCATATCTGCAACTCCTCCTTGGTCCACATCATCTAGATATTGAAGTGCGGGACATCTTTCTGAAGGGGTAATTTCCATCAAGGGAGAAGATGCTTTTGCACCACGTAAAACAAAACCAAACCCTCGGCTTGCTCTATGTAATACTACCGTTCGATATTCCATGTTATTAACACTGCAAATACAAAAGATATTTTAAAAAATGAATATAATTAACACTATCATGATTTTAATAAGTCTACAAATAACTTAAAAATCATGACATTCCTAGAATATGTCTGGGTTGGATTATTAGAGAGATCACATAATTAAAATAGTTTTAATTTATTCAAAATTGGGTAGATTTGTACACTGCAAACCCAATTATTTTTCATTTACTCATGAGATTAATATGAATATTGTTTTGGCGATAGAAAAAAAATTTTTTTTTTTTACAATGTCTACGTTTTTTTAAACATAGCAAGAGAAACAATAGAGTAGATAGGTAAGCGGGCACTTTATAAAAAAAACTGATGTAAGCACACAAAATATTATGATTAAAATATATTCAAGTAAAATATTATTATGATTTTAGAATTCATTATTATTTTGTCTATGTATTATGATCAAAACAAGATAAGAATAATTTATATCTTATTCCGATTCTAAGTTCTAAGACATAAATTTAACATAAGTTAACTTTTCCAAGGATCTTGACTAGTTTTTAAAATAAGAAGTTTTTCAAAAACACACCAGTTAAACAAATAAAATTTTCAGTGTCCTTTTTTGAGAATCGAAAGAATGCATATAATGATTTTGTTTACTCACGTCTTCTTCAGTCTTGGTGCTGTGGCACTATAAGTCTTATTGTGTTCTCTGCGTCCTACCATACGAGATATAGCTATAGTGTTGGAGTTGATGGCAGATATTGGCATATTAGATGGTGTTTGTCGTAGTCTAACCTCTTGGACACAATGAGGAGGGAATATTCCACATTGGGAGTTCCGTCCAGCTCCTCGAACCATTCCTTCTAAATGACCACAGTCTGTTGTACCCGTTACTAAAAATATTTAAAATTTCACGTATATTCTTAGTAAATAAAACTGCAATGTTTGAAATAAATAATTTAAGCATTGCAAGTATTGGATTCTTAAATTGTTTGTATAGATATAAAATAAGGGAAGATATGACTCGGCTTACCTTCTATAATATCACCTTGACTAATCCTAAGATGTCCCTGTAGGCCGGAATCATAGTTTTCCAAGCAAACCACTGTGGCTCCAGGTAAGGCCAGAGAACTTGTGGTTGTATCAGAGTTGGTAGTTCCAACACCACTAGAATCTGATATTATATCACTAGCATCACCGAGACTTTTGTCTGAAATTGAAAAACCCACAACTGCAATGTTATTAGAGGTTGGGCAATCTTTTGGGAAGAGGTTTAATACAATTATTTGGGAGAGCATAATATTATTTTGTAAGTATTTGTACGGAAAGCTATTTCATTTTTATTTTATTTATTTATAAATTTATTGCAAAAAAATAATATACATACATAATAACAGGGAATCTATATAAAACCAATTAATGTAAAATGAAAACGGAGTGTTCTCTGTTTATGATAGTCTCCTTCTAACATGGCACAGCCTGTTTTAAGATGGAGATATTGATTATAATTGTTTGAAAGTAAATTAAAAAATTAGTAATTATTTAATAAAAACTAAAACATAAGCACTATCATAAAATGATGTTTAAAATATACTAAATTTAATTTTAAAGGGAGACTACATAAACCTGATCTGCCTAATAGCTATTTAGCTCGGTACAAAAAGTATGAAAAAAGCTGGAAAATTAAACAGCCAAAAACGAAAAATTCAGTAGTATAACAGTCAATAACCATAGATTTATATATAAATTATCTAATTTAATGCACATAAACAGCATGCAGATTCATAAATGAATAAAATGAGCGAAGACACATGGTGATGGTTGCGATTCATATTCATTGTCCTCAAATATTGCGAACTAGCCAGCTTAATCTAAATTAATAAAAAATATACACATAATTCACATAAAAAATGACCATAGATTAAAATGGCGCACAATAAAATATTTAAAAAATGAAAACTCATAAAACGGCACATAATTGACAGTCAGGGGGAGGAGGATAAATACAAGAGTATATGTGGGTGAGTAGGTTATGTTAGGTTAGGTACCTGTGACAATGCTGGCATTATCTTCATGATGGCTGGCATCGGAGAGGCTTGAGCTTGCGGAGCTGAAGGGTCGGTCTGAGAGGCACGGGGAGGAAGAAGCGGCACGCAGCATGTGCAGGGAACCCCCAGAGGCGAGGGAAGAGCGATCTCCCGCCAGTCCCCAGCCCCAGCTGGCTCCTGATCGCCGCTTTGGGTTGTACCGTGGGGGGCCTCGAAATGGCACTGCAACGCGACGCCAAATGTCACTTGTCATGCATACTCCACGGATAAGTCACTGAATACTCCAATGCCGAAGAACTCAAGCTCAAGGATAATAACTTCATCAGTACAGTATGTAGCCAAAAGATTATAATGAAAATTTACCTTTAAAAGGTTAGTTCAAAACATTTTATAAACTTTCACTTTTCATTTTTCAAATAAATGAAAGTGTTTGCAATCAGTATTTTCCCAATTTCATTAAATTAAATATACTTTAATTAACCCTTTAAGTACAAGCGTGACCATATGGTAACAGTGGACATTGTCACGAAATACTATCCTCACTCCTGTTTTTAAGTAAATATGGACGAGTTTACTGTATTTTAGCCCCTAATTAACGGCGAATTTTCAGTTAAAAAAAATAAGTTCATAAAAGAAAAAAAATCCTCGTCGTTTGAGGGTTAAATAATAATTTCGAAAAGCTGTCACTTTTTTCATCAGTTCTTCAATTTAGTTTAAACCAATAATTTGTTGTATAACTACATAATATGTTATCAAATTGGAGTTACAAAGTATCAATGCATTTTTGTAAAAATATTTTTGCTCTTTTTGTAATTTTCTTGAATATACAATTCATTTTATATTATATACCTAAGTGAGATATCACTATATACATTTTAAAGCTAGTCAAATTTAATCAAAAACATTTTTCTGTTAAATTTAATGGAAATAATGTACAAATAGAATTAAAGACGTTAAAAATTAAACTTAGTAAAGAAAACTTTTAGTTTTATGCTCTTGCTTTCAGACAAAATGTTATGTGATAGTACTAACATTGAAATAATGTTGATTGTCTTCTTTTTTAGCATGATATTAATTAACCTTTGCTTACACTATGTTAATTAATTTAATGTGTAACATGTAACAATAATTTCTCAAGCAGCCATGAAATATTTTATGGATATATAGATTTCCCAACTCCCAAGTGAATGAAGTGTTATTAAGCCATAATTATCATTTGTAATTAAGTAAAGGTAATATAAAGATTAATATGTAAGTAGTGATAAATAAACAATTATAATTTGCGAAAGATAATAAGTACATCATTTGTAAATTGTGATGTCAGTATATCAAATTGGTAAATAAGATTATTACATAATAAAATACGTTTATTAAGCATAAAAATATTTGGTTATTTTATAAAAATATAGTTTATTCAATATGCAAGACGAGTGGAAAAAGCGAGGTTACCTGTAAAAAATGGCATAAAATATTAACTAAAAAATAATACTTAAAATATATAATAAACATATAATAATATAAATTAAAAAAACTTTTCAAGACAAAAATGTCTATAAAGTACTCTTTTTAAATCGCTTCTTGAGTAATAAGAATGAAAATATCTTTTATATTTTAATTTGAAATGTTTAATACATAAATAAATTAGGTATGTATGTATTTTATTAAATATTTTATTTGAACATAATGAGCATTATTAAGATTATGGTGAGAATTTCTTCAATGGTCTCAAAAGTACTTTGAATTGTTTAGAGAGTTGATCAATTGAAAATAAAACTGTGTTAAAAAAGTTTTCTTTAGCTTATTGTTTTATAATTAAATTAAATTGATAAAAAATCAATACGCTAGGATATTTCGAATACATAACAACATAAAATACTCAATAATGTGAAGAAATATTTGCTCAGAAAGCTTCATAGCTAATGTTTTAGCAGTTCAGAAATTTTGATTTGATTAGTTTGATTTAAAAATAAATCTAATACCTGTTGCATACATATTATAATAATTTATTTAGTCATAAAAATATATATTATAAAATTATTTCATAATTTTTGTAACATAAAACTTATGTTTATGTTGATTTCAGACACGCAGAATTCTTTGATTTCAAGGATGATAAAAATCTGTTAAATGTAGATAATATCATATACAACCATCACCATTATTCTGAATGAAAACATTAGAAGCAATAGAATTGATAAAACTATTACATAAACTAAGCCAAGATGAAAAAAGGACCAAGATGAAATAATGATTATAAATGCCATGCATAAACATTACCAATGAAATTTTTCACAATAATTTGTCAAACTCGGAGCACTTCTTACAATAAATTTGACTGCAATAACATAACCTAAGATTATTTATATGAATTTTTCGTGCTTTAAAGCACATAATTATAACATTATCATGCAATATATAACATTAAATACTTTCTAAAAATATTCAGCATGCTCTAAGGCAAGAGCATTCCAAATTCAAATAATTAAGAGAATATCACTCACCGACATCATCTGGTTTGTAATTTTTAATAACTTCGGCTAATTCCATGTTACCAGCGATGACAGCCACTTGGTAGGCAGTTTGGTTGGCAAAGTTCAGTGCTTCGCGGTCACATCCTCTGAAGAGCAGTTGTCTCGCGCATGAGTCTTGTCCATTGACGGCACACACATGAAGAGGAGTGTTGCCGGATGCGTTTTGACCATTCATATCAGCTCCATAAAAAAGCAAATGGTCTAGATGCTGAATTAAACCATTCCGACAAGCCTAAAATATTAATGATGTTTCTAAGTTCTTTTGTTTCCCCACTTGTGTTTTGAATATCAGCCCCATCAGTTCCTCTAAATCCCCATATATTATGAATAGTAATTATATGAAATTTCAACATTTTTATGCATTTAAGACATTTTATTCGAATTTTGGTCTAATAATTCATATAAAGTAAATTTATTTTTCTTCGTATCGATTAAGTACCAAAAAATAGTATTGTGTGAATCTTACATAAGTGATATTGCTTAACAAAGTTGAAAAACTTCAAAATGATGGCATCATAGAATTAAGAATAGTCCAGAAACCGCATACGCACATCAAACAGAAGGCAACTAAACTACTCATAAATGAGTAGGTTTACGTTTTGACCCATTAGTTTCTTTGTAGAAGTGTTTCTTTTTCTTTCGCTCAGTACGTAACGCCTGATTTAAATTCAACTATGCCGTGTTGTGTCCTTTTAAATTGTAAAAATACGGCTAGGATCTTAAAGAAACAGCATGGAATCACATTTCATGTGTAATTAGCAAATTAATGTGTATGTAGCAAATGCATTACATACAAATTGAATTATTTTTTTTATCTGTCAAATCATCGAAGAAACAAAATGAACATTTCGTTAGTGTTGCCAGGGTAGTAATTTTGTTTACCCTACTTTGCTCATCTAATGAGAGAACTAATAAAAATTGGTCCTCGGATTAAACAACTCTGTGGTGGACATTTGACCGACATTTTCTTTAAAACATAAAATATTATTTAACATGATATAAAAATATCCATTTTATGTAAAATAAAATTTGTTTTATGTTTTACGTTTAAAGTTAATTAATTCAATTAATCTTATTAAATGACCCTTTACTTATCTACTCAATTGTATCAATCAATATTTCCGCGTGCACAATAAAATTTTAGAGAAATTAACAGATTGCTTTATTTTTACCTTACATTTGTGTTATAATTATATTTTTTCCCATCGTGCAACATTACGCGGCGACATCACGAATGCGCGCGGCGAAAGTGGGGCATAGTGGGAGGATTTATGGACACAGTCCGATGTATTTAAATATGATTCTACGCTCCTTCTGGACTATTCTTAATTCTATGGATGGCATAAAAGATAAACTTAAAAGGGCGATTAGTCGTAGACTTATAGAGGAGTGTGGAGAAAGTATGAGAATTGATGATATGTGGGAATGTTTGTAAGAAATAAATTACTGAAGGAAAGTCAGGGAATAAAAAAGAAAAAATATATTTTGGAATGTGATTAAAAATTCCCAAAACAGTAACGATAGCGGACGTATGACAGCAGTAATAGGAAAAGATGGAAAATGGTGACGAATGATATTGGAATTAGAACGAGATGGAGGTAATATTTTGAGGAGGTGTACGAAACGCACACAGGAAATATAGCTAATGCACCACCTTCTCAAGTAAACATAAATGCAGATGACGATGTGAAAGAGATAAGTACTTATGGAAGAAATTAAAAATGCTGCTAAGTAAATGAAGAATGAAGACTGGGAAAACACGAGGTTTTGATAACGTTGCCACAGAGTTTATAAAGGCGGGTGAAGAAATACACTCCCCCAGATTGGAGGGCTGTTGTTATTAGAGATGGGCGTTTAGTTTTTTTGATAAAAGTAGCAATAATAGTTACCGTTTCACAAATTAAGCTGTTTTGTAAAGAAGTTAAAAAAATAACAGTTTAGTGAAGTGTGCGCTGTTCGTGAAGATCATCATCGACAGCCTCGGACTTCAATGTTAATTATAAAATCGGCATTAAACTAGCGAAAAAATTCATTATAAAGATGAAGTAAAAAAGGCACTTTTGAGTTTTTTTTGTATCAAAACCAGACTCTTTCTACACTAATGAAATAAAAAAGCTACCTGTAAGATGGGGAGAAATAGCAGATAATTTAGAAATATACATCATTGATTAAAATAATAAATTGTGTTTTATTTACACTGTTTAAAAATTTCAAAAAAATGCGCATAAACTTTTGGACTGACGTGATAGGTTGAATGCTGACAAAATGCGATCTCTAAGACGAATGTGTGGTAAAACGATGTATGATAGGTGCACCAATGTCGAGATCTGTGAACTAAGTACGGCTGAGATAAGCATTAACGACAGAATCAAGACAGGAGTGCTGCGTTGGTCTGGACATGTAGAGCGAATGGACAGCGAAGAAAGGCTAAAAGGATCTATGATGTGAATGTTGATGGATGCAGAAAACAAGAAAGATCGAGAAAGACATGTGTCATGACACAATAAAATCCATCAGATTCTTGAAGATGGACATGTCAAGAGTAGGAATAATCGGTGTGCGTGCATGTGAAGATGTATGAATTGAGAGGAAAAGGAAAGTAGAAATGGCGTGATGGTTTGTTTGTTTACCTGATGCACTTCCTGCCATCCTTGTAAATCTTGGGCACCTATGGTAGCATGGTCGTGAAGAAGGCTCTCACATAAGAGGGGATCAGTCTTATTGGTTACTGACAGATATAGGGGTGTTAGGCCCTTTCCATCCTTATAATTAGGTGATGCACCAAGCTCCAGGAGGGTCTTAACCGAGTCTAAAGAGTTCTTCTCCACGGCCCGATGCATTGCGGTGGTTCCATCTTTAGTGCGATAGTCGAGTAATGCTCCTCCATTTACAAGGGCGATGAGAATTTTAGCAGGTTTTTTTTGAGCGGCTGCCATTGTTAGAGGTGTTTCTAAAATTATAACACAACTTATTGCTACTATGTTGTTAACTTGAACAAAATTGAAGGGGTTTTTTTTTTTTTTACAAAAACTGCATAACTGAAATTGAAATGTTTTCTCACTAACTGCAAAAAATGTTATGTATTAAAAATGAATTGAATTGAAATGAATGAAACACAGTATTTTAAAACATGTTTTAAAATATTATGTTCTAAATATTATGAGAAACACTTTTGATAATAGCAATTTCAACAATCGTAAAAATATTAAAAAATTGTTGCTTTGAAAAATACTTCACAGCGAAGAAGATAATGTGTAATCGAGCATACCTTTGAATGAAGAAGTTCAGTGCTAAGGGAAATTGGATATAAAAACATATTTTTTACGCGCGGTAAAATTTGAATCATCAAATCGTACGGCGAAGTTTCTTGAAAAGGAATGAAAAAAAAAACCTATTTTGAACGACGTCATTAATGTACCAATGATAAAGCGTTGTGATAGATATGCGGTTTACGGGAAGAGAATTCACCAATTAGCAGAACTCACCGAAGAGAACTTGTAACGTCACACGCGGAGTAATTTCAAAATTGCAAATCTTAAAAAAAATTACATAAATTATTTTTCTAAATTCGGCTTGTTTGATAGCTCATTAACAATTAAAAAACCACCGAACTTCCTCATTAATACTCGTAATTATAATTGCACTTAAAAAAATAATTTGCATACCTCCCGTATCCTGACAATGGAAATTAGGGTCGAGCCCCTTGGAGCACATCTTGGTGATTTTCTCGACTTGTCCATGGTTGACATATTCGATGAATCGCTTGAGGTTGGTTTTCGTGTGCACGGCTTTGAGCTGCTTTTCGTCTAATTTCAGCATTTTGTACACTCTCCGCTTGTATTTCAACTGTAACAAAATATTTTTAAAAGTTAATTGAAGAACTGAAGAAAAGGTAAAATCAAATCGTCGCAGTTCGGGCAAAAGTCACTAACCCAAAAACACAATTTTGAGAAATCGCAATTCGAAAGTTTGCAGACCAAGGAAAAATCAGATTTTTGTATTTCAGATGTTTTATGGATACAACATAATTCCTTTATGCTTTTGAATTAATTCCACCGATAACACGTTTTTTCAGATACATTTTCATATATCTGGAAGGTTTTTGATGTGGCAAGGTGGCTAAAATTTGGTTAAGAGACTTTTGCTTATTTATAATCTAGACCAGGGATGTCCAAAGTAGGGCGACGCGATTTTGATTTACTGAAAATTTTCCTTGTACAAAATTTATTCCGTAGAAAACTATTTTATTTTTACGGCATCCCAAATTAATGAATGAAATATTTATTCATATGGCAACAAGTTTTCTGTCACTATTATTAGTGAAATTTCCTAACTGTGTATTTGTTTCTCAAAACTAACAAATCTTGGCTTAAAAATGGGGTCGATGATGGGCAGTACCTATCTTTGTGAAAGCGCGTATTCAACTATGAATCTAAATTAATATCGTCTTATCCGACGATAAGTCACTTACACACGCACTGCGTCTGGCAACAACTAATATTAATGTTAATATTGACAGAAATGTAAAAAATAAATCGTCGAAGAACTGATAAAATTAATTATATTATAACAATGACATCCCTGTATTTTTATTTTTTGTGTAGGTTTCTGCGGCCGTCTAACATATTTAGTTATTTGGATTGGCCCGGGATCGTATCAGGGCCTCGATTATGATGGGAAGATAAAGACGTCATACCTTCACCTTGACGGTAAATTCGCTCTAGCGATTACAAAGATATACTACCGACCCCCCACCATCAAGTTTTGGGTAGGTACATCGATATGAAACAAGGGGAAGCCTACGTCACGGTACACATATCTACGCTCTAAAATGACATAGTTTCAGTATGACGTCATAGTTGAAGATAAAATTCTCCTGACCGACTACAAAGAAATACCACCGATTCCCCCACCATAATTTTTTTATGTAAGTACACCGGTTTATACCGACGGGTCTAGAACCCCTCGATACGTTTATTTATGCATTAACAGTGTCAAAAATTTTGTTCCACCGAACAATTTTTCTTTTAATTATTCAAATTTTTAAACGTTTTGAGGTTAGCACTTTTTTTCTTAAAAGCGTATTAAAAATATGTGAGAAAATAAGTAAATTTTGAAGTAGAATTAAACTCTGACATAACTATCCGTTTCAGAAACGAGTGGCTAGATGCAGTGGCTAGACTGGCTAGATGCAGTGGCTAGACTAGCTAGATGCTGCCCTATTAACATACAAGAGCATCTAGCCGTAAAATGTTACCAATGTAAAAAAATAATTGAGTTATTATATTTTTCGGTCTGTTTTACTATCTTCCAAAGTGTACGTATCGAGACGTTAAAGGAGCCAGCTTTGTAGTCGCTCGGTAGATAAATACAGACGATAGTTAAGCATATCGTCTTGGCAAGTGTCGAAATTCTTTTAAAAATCATGTTCAAGCGAGCTTTTTTGCTTGAATTGGGATTTATTGGAGTTTATCATCGCTTTGAAGTGGGCGCTTTCTATCACAGAAGCCTATTTAAAATATAAATGAGAATTATTTTAAATGTTAATGACGTAAATAACGCGGACTAATTGTTTGCGGTCATTCATTGGCTTGTTTCGATCATATGATGTCGATATGACAAGTAGTTGGAACATACCGAGGTAAGATACCGATAGTTCAGAAGTTAAGTATACCGTCTCGATATAGACAGATGAAGATAGCGTTCATAATCGAGGCACTGGTTTCGACACCCCTAATCTAGACAATGCAAGCCAAAAGAGACAGTGAAAGGAAGAAAACATTTCAAATAATTAAAATAATACTGTAATTAAATATAAAACGTTTTATATGAAGTGTTAGAGAGGCAGAGGCTTTATATTGCATAATACAAATCCCTAAACACAAACAAAATGCTGGTTTCGTTTATGATTGTAGAGATTTTATCGAAAAAGTCACACCACTGTTTTTCAATAACGACAAATAATTTCGATTTACGCAACTTTATTTTAACTAAGTAACCTTGGTGATTTTTGCTAAATAAATACCATAATTTTACGCTTTGAATGGCACATCCAACTCAAAATTGTCTTTTTTAGGGTTAGTGACTTTTGCCTGAACGGCGAAGACATGATAATTTTAAGAAATAAATTATATTATTCCATTTATTATTACTATTACACTATAAATCCAAATAATTGTTGTTCTTTTAATAAAATTTGAAAATATTACCTCCAAATAGCCTACAGATCCATTTAAGGGATAATCTCCCAACCTTCGCTCTTCATCCAGAAATTTTCCCGCCTTTCCATTGGCCGGTGGGCAGAAAAGTCCATAGTTGAAGCTTTCTTTCAGCTCCTACAAAAATTAACAAAAATATAAGTCGAAATGCAGAACAATGTTACTAAATATGCAAATCTCAACTCTCCGATATACAGGTAATATCATCTCCACACTTATCATTTCATAGGTTAAAAAAATGTTTTTGCTAATGCAGTATTCTATTATTATTATTATTATTATTATTCTGGAAACTCAGAATTTTGGTGTTTTGGGCCCTAGAGAGGTGCCACGATTTGCATCCGTAGAGGAGAATAGGTGTTATGCAGGCGTTTTATAGGGGGCATTTGATTTTCACTGAGTAAATATCCGATCTCCAAACAGCCTTCATACTGTTAAATGTGGTGTCTGCTATTCCTAGGCGCACTCCCAGTTCTTTTTGAAACCTGCCATTTTCCGTAACATATACTCCCAGGTATTTGAAACTTTCGACCCTTTCGATGACTTGGTTTGAAAGAGTCAGGGGATTTTGGGCATCAAGGCATGAAGTGTTACGCAGGGTTTTTGCAATATTGATTTTTAAACCCATGCATGCAGAGTATCTATTTAAACTATCTACAATGGCCTGAAGACCCCTGACCGAATCGTCAATTATAACTGCTTCATCGGCATACTCTAGGTCGCAAAGTTTTAGGGAGGAGGATATGGATATTCCTCGATCTAGTGGAGTTGACTTCCTTAAGATGAAGTCCATGAGGATTAAAGAAAGGAACGGTGCAAGGACACAACCTTGACGAACGCCGGAACGGTGGTGACCTCAAACCAATTTGTGACAACATCGGTTATTTTGATTCAGCATTCGCTATTTGAGTAAAGGGCTTTGATGAGTTCGACTAGTTTTATAGGCACCCCACCCCATATGGTTATAGTATTTTCTAGAGTTTGGATCTGTGCGGACTATCAAACGCTTTTTGTCATCTACGAAGCACATAGCCAAGGAACTATTTAGTTCTTTGTTCTCCTGTAGAATACATCGTATGTTGTGGATATGATCCGCGCATGACCTACCGGTAGGAAACCTGCCTGGTTCTCCCTCAATAGTCGCATAATGGGTCCTCGAACTCTTTGCAGTATTATATATGCAACTAATTTTCCCTTCGTTTCCTTGTTTAATATATAATTAAGAATAAAACAACTGGAGTAAACATAAATCATTATTATTTTAGTGAAAAAAATATATCACAGGTGTTATAAATAAAACGATATATAAGGTGACAATCAAATCTTATTTTCGGATATATCCTATACAGTTCAAATTTCTGTCGACAATAATCATTATAAATTAGTGCTAATTATTTATGTTATGCAAAATTGAGGTTAAGTAATTGGTTCATAAAAATGCGGGAAATTACTAGATAAATACATAATGCATAATGGACTTGGAGATGCAAAAAGTTCTTTTTCTCAGAGATTATGCTGCAACGCAATATACCAGGTGCCTAGGTGCACGTATGATTGAAAGTTTTTATTTCAGTTGTTTACATATTCGCGAGACGTGTCTAAGTGCCACATGCATAATATTACTATTATACTATTGTGTGGGAGTAGCTTTCGTTAGAACGGCGACATAATACGGAAATACGAAAATCTGCGAGCAATTAAAGCAGTCTTAATAAAAATGACTAGTCACGTCGTGGTTGATAATCTAGTTTGACCATAATAAGAATGAATATTGTTATCAAAGTACCATATAAATGAATTTCATATTTTTTTAGATGAGAGATAAGTCTATGCAATTACTAGATTTTGAAGTAAATTACATTACCTGGGTACTATCATATATACCAACCAGGTATTGCCATAAATAGATTATTAAAAATCTAGCAGACTGATACAAATAAAAATAATGCATAGTACTTACGTATTATAATCGTAAGATTGTAGCATTATCATGATTTAAAAAAAAACATGCACGAAGATCCGGATTACGCGTTGGGCGTCAATCTAATCTTACAAATTTTATGTAATGGAAAAATATCCTTTTGAAATTTTATGATAAAACGGACGGGAATTAAACCAGGATCAGGGGCGTCATGCATAGTAGATAGTGAAAATATGGAATCTTTTTGATAGTTGCATTTTACGACAATCATTTTAAGGACGCTTAATTATTATCGTTTCATGTGTTTATAATTTCTATATTTATTTACTTATAAACAGTGTATTACTATTTTTTTAAGACATAAGTCCCAACTCCATGGGACCAAAAGTCCTAGGGTGAGTTGGGGCGAGTGATTAGTAAACACAGACATACGAGTATATCACCACAAATATTTTATAGGATCAGAAACATAATAATAATTTTAAAAAATAAATATATGGCACATCAGTATGGTAAACGGCAAACTCAAACATTCGGAAAATCATCAAGGAGTTTCTCACTCAAATCCCTCTCACTAATACATAATAAATAAAAGCCTTATATTATGACAATACGTTACGTTAATCAAAAAAAATTAAAAACGTTAATCCGAAGAGAGAAAGTATTAAAGATACACGCTGATATGAAATAATAAGATATTATTGCGATCGTTTATCTGGCAATATGTATATTATAAAGTTTTGGTATTTCACATTATAAATTCTAGCTGGAGATTATTCTACAAAGTTAAAAAAAAACATACGTATGGAAATTGTTCATTCGCAGTGATTCAGGAATGAATTACTTTGTAATTTGACTTTGAAATCTTTGTCGGGTTGTTCTTCTAAGTAGATTTATGGGGAAAGGGAATCAGGACGACCGCTTTCTTACCGAACAATATATCAGATCGTGGAGATAAAACGTGTGCATTGTAAATAATAATGTATTCTGTGGTAAATGGAAGCAATCACTCGCAAACCTGCCAACTGATATACAGTTCGATGTGGTGCAGTTGGTCAGACGGCCAACTGTGAAACTGACGTCGCAGGTTTGATTCCCGCCAGTTGCAAGAAAAAGTCCAAGATAGATTTGTTGGGCCTGGGTGTTGTGGTGTATTTTACATTATCTTCTTCCATATCCTCTCTACCCTACCTGCTGACAAGCCTCTAAATAAAGGCTTAGCGGGTTATTCCTTAAAAAACCGTGTAATGTGACATATTTACGTTGGTTAATCGAAATCAGACATCTATAAAAAAACGGGTTTGTTTTTGTATTTGGACATAATGTATTATTTTTTTATTATATACAATTTCTTTAGTGAAAGCTGATAAAATCACGCTTGCTTTGCATAATTTACAAATAGCAATTTTATAGAAATATCGCCGTAACTTGAAGTTTGATTGTCGAATCTCCGAGAAAAAGCTATTTCCAAAAATTCCAAAAAAAGATTCAATAAATCAGAACAACAGAACAATTCGATTTTGGTTGCTTTTTGTGTTGAACTAAATCAACATTTCTATAAATCCCTAATAAATACAATGTAAAACATGTGATAAAATCAGATAAACAATGGCGTTTTGATAAAGCGAGAATTAAAAAAAAGTTATTGTAAAAATTATGAATCAGGAGAAAACGAAGTAAGTACCAGATTATTTATATTATTATGTAAATGATACATTATCTATACATATGTTAAATAACAATAACATCATAGGTATTTAAATGATAAGATAAACTAATGAAAGCATTTTCTATTTTTGACAACTATGAGATAATGTTTTTACCGTGAGCTTTAAGAAGCCGAACTTCGAATACCAAATAAATATGAGAGCCTTATGTTGTAACTAATTCGTTTCGTTTATTCATTCGTATAGTACGACAGGTAACGAGAGCGAAATATGGTTTTGATTGCGTTAGAATGCGATGGATGTATGGCGAACGAACGAACTTATGAAACGAAATTGTGACAGAATAAGCCATTCGGATATCATTCCGCATGTTCAATTTTATGCCACTTCAAATTTTTCCATTTATTGGTGGAGTTTTTCTTAGATCCATGGAGGAAGATAGCTTATGCACATATGAAT
This sequence comes from Micrasema longulum, assembly GCF_059751315.1. Taxonomy (NCBI): domain Eukaryota; kingdom Metazoa; phylum Arthropoda; class Insecta; order Trichoptera; family Brachycentridae; genus Micrasema; species Micrasema longulum. Next base: position 287,239 of record NW_028278821.1, read on the forward strand.
GGGGGTAAAGTTAGTAGAATGAGACAAGCTTTTAGAAGGTTTGAGTTTATATGAGAAACCTTACGCGGAAGCAGTAGGTAAGCTTCTTCGAGGTTTATGGAAGTTGCTTTGCCCAACTTTGCAATATAGTTTATCTAAGAGTGCATTTGGGCGCTGAGAGCCAGAGGAACTCAAACAGTTTTTGGCAAAATGGCTTCCAAACATTTATGACTGTTTTTTTATTTAATATATAAATTACTAAGACTATGGTTAATGTTACGATTTTTCTTAAGATAAATGAAAGGTAAATAAATAAACAGACAGTTTATACAAATTAGGCGGTTATGTTTGTCTGACATATTTTTTTTGTGAAACTTTAATTTCATCATCATTCCATTTCCGCACCTAATGGTGCATAGGGCACTGCATTGGTACACCAATCGCAGCGTATCATTTTTATACATGAAGGTAAGATGCTCAGTTTTACGCTTCAGGTACCAGCCAGTCCAGGGACTATGAAATATTCTAGTGTGAAAACGCCCTTTAAAATAAATATTTTATTTCAACCATGACGGGAATCGAACCCGAGACCTCTTGCATGGCAGGCTAACGCGCTGACCATTACACCACGAGGCCGACTTTAATTTAGCAATACATAATATGTTTTTATTATTTAGTTTTAAGCTTCAATTATTAGATATAACAATATTTGAGTTTGTCCAAATGTTTGTAGACAAAAGACTGGATTTCACTCCCTCGGGAGTCGGGAGGCGTTTCCTAGTATGCGAAATAGTTCAGTCAGATGAATCTCTCCACAACAATAAAGGTTTCAGCTCTTTAATTTCACTAAAATCAACAAATGGAAGAAATATGGATGTTCAAACATTGGCAGAATGGTGAATGGTACACAGTGTGTAAAGTGGCCACTTAAACCAGCCAATGACAGGTCATAAGCCCTGTAAATGCCTAGACTTCCATATTCCCTTTTTAAGGTATTCTCCATCCCTGTTGTAATTTAATAATAATAATCCCATTTGTTAATATTAGATATAAGTTAATATTAGGACATTCATATATTATAATGTGTGTACTATTTTGAGACCAAATAAAAAAAATATTGGCCCTTGAGTGAGTGTGGCTTAAAACATGGGATTTTTTTCCATCTAACTCTTAACTCGGATTAAATTGATGTCAAATGTCGCTTAAGCTCCTATGGAGACTCATTGTAAAATGGATGTCGATAGAACTTTTTTATCTATGTTATGACATCCACATTGTACATAGCACAAAGCTTTACACGAATCGATTTCGAAGTATTGAAGACAACGTCGGGAATCGAACCCGAAACCTCTCGCATGGTAAGCGCACGCGCTAATCATTAGACTGCGAGGCGGACAAGGAAGTGAGAAGTTTAAAGTAAGGGGAATGGATAAACCACTAATAGCGAAAGCCCCGAAGAATGAAAATGATAATAAGCATTCGGATTGATAGATTGATAAATATTTATATTAATTTTAACAGAGAGGGAAAACATTTTTGAGAAGGGAATATGGAAGTCTAGGGAATATGGAAGTCTAGGCAATCACAAAAGTCAACAGATGGAAGAATTGAGGAAATGTGGATGTTCAAACATGGGCAGAATGGTGAATGTTACACAGTGTGTAAAGTGGCCACTTAAACCAGCCAATGACAGGTCATAAGCCCTGTAAATGCCTAGACTTCCATATTCCCTTCTCAAAAATGTTTTCCCTCTCTGTTGAAATTAATTTAAATATGAATAACTCCCTAGGGAGGAGATCCAGCCAGTCTGCAAGCATCTGGACATACTCAAACATTGTTGATTGATAAATAACTTGAATAATTCAAACATTGGGTATTTTGAGTAGAATTTATGTTTGAATAAATAAATAATCCTATCACTGCAGACTGCTTAAACTTCCGAACATTTGGTTAATTTATTGGGTGCCATCATTTTGTTAACTTCATATTTGAATTTTATATTACAACACGTGCAATATTATCCATTTACTTATGGTTACTTGCATGCGTCATTATAAAATCGTTGTAAATCGATGACCTCTGTACCGATTTTAAAAATAACATATTGTTTATGTGATATTCATAATAATAATGTTATGCGTGTTTCTCACTGCATTTTCTATTAAAAAAAACATCTTTTGTCATGGGAATATCAAACATGTGAGAATACCCGTAATAATGTGCGTAAATAAATGGAACTTTTGTGTTGTTAGATCATGTGTCTGAGTGTTGAAACAATAGAACCATTTCTTCATCTCATTCTAAGTATGATGTAGTTATAAATAAGTAGTTCCTTCTGCGTGCATCTTGAGAAATAACAATACCATAATATACACATTGTAAAGTAACCTTGATATAACAATGCGATAAATTGTTGTGACAAATTATTGTTGTCTCATACGTGAGTTTCAAATTGCGGAAAATAAAAACAAAGTGAAGCCATTAATCACAAGAAGCGTAAAGTCATTTAGTCAAAGGTTGTAATAATAAATAAATAAATTTATTTACAAGTAATTCAAATAGATCAAGTCAAAGAAGGAATCGTGTGTTAGAAATACCGCATTGTAAAACGAGGCTCGCACAGAGACATGCATATTTTATAGGCCCAAATTTTTTTTTTTTTTTACTGATAATATTTCATTGATTCCAAACTTTCAAAATTTTCCTTCTTTTAAAAAACATGCACTATCCTGGATTCAAACTAAAGATATGAACTCTTTTTTTCTATGATTTATTTTGTTAATGAGGAATATTTTTGTGTTTTTTAAAAATATTTTTATTTCCTTTTTTAATTACTATAAAAAAAAAAAAACATATTATCTTTTACAGAATATTTTATTTTTTCTTTCTTATGTTATACAAACATATTATAACTGTCCATTGTTTATTATAGGAGCAAAAATTCATTAACATTTTCTTGTATACACACGAACAGGCCATGCCTTTGTGGGATTTTTGTTTACTATTTTTCTATTAATATGTATTTCGTTGATATGTAATTATGTTTTATTTTTTTAAAACTCTGTTTTATTATTATGTTTATTCTAAGAAAACAAAAAAAAATAATATGGTAAATAATTCCAGTGAAATGGATAAATATAGCAGAGTCAATCGTATCATATAAACAAAAAAAGCACTTAGTTTACTTTCGTAAACGCTACAGAAATGACTGATATAAAAAATAGTGCTTTCACTGAATAAAAATTGTTTTCATTTTAAATAACGATTGATTAAAAAATCTTTTCTCTTGAACGCAGCCGTCGAGGCAAAAACAGTCATTTAAAAATGTTCCCAAACAAAACTAGAGTTTAATGAACAGTGTTTCATAAAACAGAAATGGTAAGATAGAAAGAAGAATTAATTAAAACAATACGTCTTTATTATTACATGCCTACATAATATCTGCCTCATAATTTAATTGAAAATAGTAAATAAAATTATAATTCCGCTGAAGCTAACATAATATTAATTTCACTGAAGCTAACACAATATTAGAAGTAATAACACAACAGTATGATTCGGCAATCTTTGTAATTATTTATTTATTTACGGATGGATTAAGTCCATTCAACAACGGTAAGTACATTTCTTTATAATATTAACAAGTGCAATTGAAACAAAATACAATCAAAGAAAATAAGTTAGGACAAAAATAAAATAATAATTGAACTAAATAGAATAACGTGTTAAAAACTAATAATGCATTTTCAGAGTAGTATTTATTAGTGGTATTAATATATTTGTATTAATAACATTCAAGTATTAATATTGTTTTAATGTTAATTTTATGATTTTTAACAAAATTATAGGTAGTCCAAAAGAAAAGAGTTATTCCAGATCACTATGTCTACAAATTGTACCCAGTAAAAATGTTTAACGTCTTGTAAAATTAAATAAAGTTAAATTTATTTCAACAAAGAGGGAAAACGTTTTTGAGAAGGGAATATGAAAGTCTAGGCATTTACAGGGCTTATGACCTGTCATTGGCTGGTTTAATTGGCCACTTTACACACTGTGTAACATTCACCATTCTGCCCATGGACATGTTTGAACATCCACATTTCCTCAACTCTTCCATCTGTTGACTTTTGTGAAGTAAAAGAGCTGAAACCTTTATCACGTGGGTGAGATTCATCCGGCTGAACCAAATCACCTACTAGGCAACGCCTGAAAATAATTTTCCAATTTTTATACTTCTTCTTTTACAAGGTAGTAATTCAACAATGTTTGAGTATGTCCAAATGCTTGCAGACTGGCTGGATTTCCTCCCTAGGGAGTTGTTCATATTTTAGTTGTTTGATTTTGATCGTGGATCTGGAATTCTTCACAAACAGCGAGAAGAAAACAAAAAAAATAATGTAAGAAAAGTTTTATTGATCTGGTCTCCTGTTCTAAATGGAGAAATGTTATGATTGATTTGTAATAAATACAATTGGTATAAAATTTAGTAATTCTTTATTTGTATTAAAAAAATATGGCACATACATAAATTAATGACATCTATATTCCAAGTACATCATTAAGGAGATTAAAACGTCAAAAATAGAACAAAAACGTAAACATAATAATATTTTTATTCAATAAAATATTTTATGGTTTTCTTAAATTCGCGTAGTTTTTTTTGCGTTATTGTTGTAACTATAAATGGTTAAAACTGACTTCATTTATAAATTTATTTTTATCTTCTATACTGGTTGACTAAAATTGACAGAGGGGAGTTATAAGTTATTTAAATATTTAAAAATGTACAGGTATAGCACAATTTTCCTATTCCCGAATGGCGCTTTACAAGAGTAATTTTGTTGCGTTTAATTTGTCAAGTATCTTATACCCGTATGCAGGGACAAACCTTACGGTGAGGAAAGTACATTCTATTGTCTTCACCTTCGGGTTATTCTCTGCATTTGAAATTAGAATGTACTTTCCTCACCTTAAGTTTTGTCTCTGCATACGGGTATTAGTGTTTTTTTAGATCTCGGTAGGTAATAAACGGAATATGTGAATGGAACTTACAATATGTTCCAATGCTCGGATATCCTGCTTCCAGTTGTTTCTGCTAATAGGCTAAATAACTTAATTGTGTGACTGATACATTGTGAGCGGCTTGTTGATAAATATGCGTGGAATTATTGAATGGGGACAGGCTTAGTGCGTAGTATTATTTTATAAGAGTATATTCGATAATAACAAAGTGATTTTAATCGACATGGATTCAAATAAAAAGTCATGTTCTTTTTTAAATGATAAAATAAATAAAACAACTTTGTTTTTAACCACTAATTTTTATTTTTCACCGACCGGTTTCAAAGCAAAAAAGCTTCTTCTTCAAGGTTTACGTAACTAATGAATTGATTCCTTTCTTTATTTCTATCATGTTCACTAAATACTACACGTGGACCCAATAAATCAAGTGGTTTTTTTCCTACACGGGTGGTAATTTGATATCATTATTTTCGAATTAAGACAGGAGAGGACTAAAAGAAATATTGTTTATTTGGTTATTGATTATTGTTTTCTTATTATGAATCGCTATCGAATGAATCGTTTTATTTATTTTATTATAATGAATAACCACAAAGTTAGTGCTTCAAATATAAACTTTTTTATTTTACCTTAATTACTTCATTTGCATGGAGGAAGCGAAATTGATAATTTATTTTGATGAACCTAAGATGAATTTATTTTTCTGTCTCTATTAATCTTCGCTTTTTTTTCAATGTTTTACTAATCATCATAATTCACCCATTTACTTGTTTTCAAACTTTAATTTATATGTATTGCAACAGTAAAAATTTCCTCACTTGACACAGGAAACACCTAGCTAGAAGCCAGTCAGGACCTACAAATGTAATGTTTGTAAACAAAGTTGTATGTAATAAAAAATATATTTATTTGCTAGTTTGAGTAGCTAAATAATTTTAATCAAATGTAATTGCCATTATTAGTTAACATTAGTTTGAAAATGTCTGAGTACCGAATGAATGTTTTTCTAACAGTTTTAATCCAAAAAGGTAGAATTCGAAACCGGTATTCATTTTATCACTGGTTTTGAAATCATTCACAGATAAAAACCAATATGTAAAGATATCGGAAAAACAAAGCATTACGTGTTGATATTATTTGAAATAAAGAATGCATAATCTTTACAAATTAATTATTTTTTCAATTCGAGATAATGACAATTAGACATAGTTTTCTTTTTAATAAAAACGCTTTGCAAAAACGCTCAAGGCTAAACATAAACAATCTTTTTATACTCGTATTCTACGCATTGTTGATTTTACGTTTTAGGTGTCATTAGCCAGATATTTAAAGTATAGGTACCTACTAGTATATCTGTGTGCAATTTCCAATCGATAACCATTATCAATAATATTCATACGCTGTAATTGCGAAAAAATAAAGACACAAATTATAATTTTGACAATTGAACAATTGAGATAAGATTCAAGGAAATTGGATAAAAAATGACGTCGCGACTTGTTCGTTACTAGATTACAACAAAAACATTCTCCATCTCCATTGCAATAAAAATGAACTATTTGTAGTAAGGTTTGTATCGAAGTGAGCAAATAATTTTGTAATTCGTGTCATTTGTAGGCCATTTTATTGAGTATTAACTTTCTTTACGAACGATTTATAACTCGAATTTATATGAACTTTTAATTCATACTCACATGTCTGTCGGTAGTTTGTTTTCTATAAAAGGGCGACTTTGACGATTTGAGTGGTTAAATGCACATTTTAATGCCCAATTCTCCTGTCCACAGTCCAAAGTGGCGATATTTTCCCACAAGACGCCATTATGTAAAACACGTTCCTTCATTTTGGGAACTGCCATTCCTCGCACTAACTGTCATTCTTAGTATTAACTGCCAAAGATATTTGTAGAGATATTGAGAAACGAGACAGGTTTTATAATCATCATAATATTATGTACACATAATGACGGCATTCAAATCATGTTTCAATACTGCCGTCACATGAATAAATAAATTTAAAAAATATTGAAAATGTGTAAAATCACTGCAATGCTCATTCGTTACAACTTCTCCCGTAAGGACTCCGTGTTACAAAACTCATTATCTAAGTTATCTATCTATACATAAATGGCAATGTTTGTATGTGTGTCCTCGATAGACTGAATAACTACTGAACCGATTTACGTGCGGTTTTCAGCGAAATGTAGATATTTGCCATGAGCATATTTAGCATATTTACATTATATGAGAGATTTTTTGAGTACAAAAAAAGTTTTTTTTTTATAAAAAGAAATATTTGCGTTCTTATGATTAACCCAAATATTTAATTTTGAGAGCCATTTTCAACGAGTTGTATATAACTCACTATTAGAAAATGGATTCGAGTTGGGGTAGAGTGGGATTCGAACCACGGACCTTTGGTCCGTGAGTCCGAGACACTAGCCACAGGACCACAACCCAATACATTTTTGAATGTTTATAAACAACGTTCGTTTTTTATGGATCCCAATCAGATTAATTATAATAATAATAATCAAAGTTTATTAACAAAAATAACAATTATAACACGTCTGGTTATATTTCAAAGATATTTATTGATTCAGTTCATACTTTACACAAAGTACAAGCACTAGGAAATTAACTTAATACAATATTGTTGGTTACACGGGTTGACAAGCACTGATTTTACAGATTGAGAGGCAGCGGAATTGTTATTCACAACAGGGGGTGATCTCGGGATCCGGATGGCCAAAACACGTGTGTGCCTCGGACAACCGAACTAGCTCTTCCTAGTAATATGATGTCTCGCACCGTATTCAGAAGTTAGCGAAAGGGCCGAACAGCCAGCATTCGTACATCACTGAGTAGGTACTCGGGATCAATTACTAGGATCTCGATTAATCAAATTATATGTCTGACCAAAGAACCCTGAGGTGCAAAACAAGACAAGCAACTAGGTTAGCAAGGGTTGACAGTATAATATGACTGTACGGGATGAGAGTCAGGGCATAGTCTAGTACCAAAGAGTTCCAGAAAAGGAAAGCAAGCTGGTTCGCTAGGAGAGCCCTGAGTGGGTGTCCTTACCAAAAAGTACCAAGAAGTTAGGTAAGCAGAAAGGTTAGAGGACGACCCGGAATACTCTGACTTCTGGGGCTAGAAATTCGCCTTATAAAGGCCAAAATCGAGGGGGGGATGAGAAATTTAGGGGTCTCGCGGGGCCTGAGGTAAGCGCGGGTGGCTGGAGGGCATCGCATTGGAATGCGGCCGAATATGCAAACCTATACCATATGTTAGAGGAGTTGGTTATACGTAACTATCTCGTAAGAAACGGATAACAATATGCGAAAAAATGTATAGGGAAAAAGCAGGTGCTATACAATTACTTTATCTACTACATACACACATAGGTAATAGATTTCTCTGGATCATGTCTAGTCTGCCTAACTAGGTACAAACTGTTTTCAAGCAGACATTTTTATGCAAAAATAAACAATAACATTACTACCTACTAGTTAATTGACTATACAGTTATACAATATTAATTTATACTATTTATTATTTAAGAATATTTTGAGTGGAATTTCCTTCTCCTTCTCGTCCTTCTCGACCTAAACCCAGTAACCATTTTTTTTACAAATTTATATAATTGAATCCGAGTCATGGTTTTACAATGTTCGGGTAACATATTTAATATTTAGGGGCCCAGAAACCTGAAATTTCTTTGCCCGAATCCAGAGAATTATGAATTATTTCCTTAAATTCCTTGTAATTTCTACCCATTTACTTATTTACATTGAATTTTTGGTAATACTAAACTGACATTTAATACATTTTCAAAGGAATTCTATATTTGAAAATAAATTATTTCAAGTTTTAGAATTAAATCATAAACAAGTACTTAGGTACCTACTTACCAATAAAAATTTACAACGCCTTTTTTATGTTTATCCATTTATCATCAAAAAGTAAAGTTTTGTGAGTACATATTCATAATAACGTTTAATCTTAAGCGGAAACGCAGTTGACTTCTACAGTTCGCACCAACTATGCACAGAACTCTCCTCTGTTTCGCTTGGCGCGTAATTATAATGTATTTTTCAATGGCACAGATATATTTAACTGCAGTAAACCAACTTTTAAAAAAGGAATTAAAAACTATTATTTAAAAAAAAATTGTTTCCTTATAAAAAATATTTTTACATTATAAATTTAAGATGTTTCTATTCACTCATATCAAACACACACTCACCCTGTTTTATAAATTTTATATTTGAAGCAATAACTTTGTGGTTATTTATTATAATAAAATAAATAAAGCAACTTTATTCTTAACCACATTTTTTTATTTATTAGTTAAGTAAACCTTGAGAAAGAAGCTTGTTTAGCTTTGAAATCGGTCGGTAGAAAAAAAAAGTGGTTAAAAACAAAGTTGTTTTATTTATTTTATTAAAAGTTTTATGTTGGTGGTACCGGGAATCGAAACCAGTATTTCAAGCAAGGGTAATGGGTAGTCCATTGATATGTATACTTGGATCATGAGGCGGAAAATGCTTTAGATCGCATTTTTTTCCTCAGGATCTAATGAGAATACATTATTATAAATCATAATTATACATCATGTTCGTTTTGTATTAACTTGAAACAAAACATACAAACATCGGAGATTTCTGCGAGGTTTATGTAGGTACAAGATACGCTAACGCTATGCCTTTAAATTCAAATGTTAAATAATTATTATTCAAGATGGCGAAGGCTTTTAATTGGAATGTTAATTTAGCGCCGAGAAACGCCCTTCCCGTGCAGGAGAACGTACGAATTAGAGAGATTCCCACAGATTATCTGAAATCGCGGAAGATAAAATAATCAAGCATTAGAGACACAAAATCAATTATGATAATATATATAAATCAAGATTCGAATATCTATTAAAAAAATAGTAGTAATGATAGTCCGCTTCAGAGTGCGATAGTAAAAGCACGTTGAACGACAACGCTTCAAGTTTCTCAAGGAACGTAACAGATTGGAAATTGGGATTTGTTCAAAAACTTCATTTAATGGACGATCGATGTATCCAAGTGAATACTGGGATATTATATTATTTAATATGTTTATAGTCAAATCCGAGTTATGGTGTATGTACAATACGTAGTACATATGTTATATCTAGATCCATAATCATTATGCTATATGTATGATGATTGATAGAGAAATTAAAAATATGAAAGTACTTACTTTTTTGATTGGAAAAAAAATTTAAAACAACAATAATAGAAAAATTTAAAGATTTTTCATTTATGCTGTTAATTTTGGTTTTCGTATATTTTCAAAATCAATTAATTTAATGAAAAATCAATTAAATTGACTCAATCAGAGCTATTTATTATGTTTTATTGATCATTCGTTATATTTTTAAGCATACTTTTATAATTTATAAAATGAGTCAATTTTAAAAATAAGCTTTATAAACGCATATTTTAATTAAAATTGGGTATAAATTTTACACCTGCTATAAGAATGTGGAAAAAATACATTAACTCCTAAATAAATTTTTGTCCGTGTCTAGGAAAATGAAGAATATAGGTTATGTGTGTGAAATAGAACCAAAACCCCGGACGAGTATATTCGACTCGATGGTTACTCTCACGTAAACATCATGAAAAGGGAAATCAAGTAAATATGAGTCCGCCGAGTAGTGTAGTGGTTGGCGCATTCGTCTACTATGCTCGAGGCTCCGGGTTAGGCAGGGGAGATGTGAAATACTGATTTTAAAGCGTTGAGGCGTTTTTTTTTTACAATAAACATTAGTGATAAAACAGAGTATTAAAAAATAAAGCATAGTAACATAACAATGAAATACATATTAATAGTAAAAATAGTAAACAAAAAAAATCCCACAAAGGCATGGCCTGTTCGTGGGTATACAAGAAAATGTTAATGACTTTTTGCTCCTATGATAAATAATGGACAGTTATAATATTTTTGTGTAACATAAGAAAGAAAAAATAAAATATTCTGTAAAAGATAATATGGTAATTTTTATAGTAATTAAAAAAGGAAATAAAAAATATTTTAAAAAAACACAAAAATATTCCTTATTATTAAAGGGTAACAAAATATATCATAGAAAAAAAGAGTTTATATCTTTAGTTTGAATCCAGGATAGTGCATGTTTTTTAAAAGGAAAATTTTGAAAGTTTGGAATCAATGAAATATCAGTAAAAAAATAATTAAAAAATTTTGAGCCTATAAAATATACATGTCTCTGTGCGATCCTCTTTTTACATTGTGGTATTTCTAACACACGATTCCTTCTTTGCCTTGATCTATTTGAATTACTTGTAAATAAATTTTGGTTCTTAACTATATATTTTAAACGTTGAAAACAATATATTTGTCTTAGGTCTAAAATTTTAGCTTCTTGGAACAATTGGAAAACTGATCACCTTACCACGAAATAAAATTGATCTAGATACGCTGCAATCGGAGTACTAAGCAGTACCCTGTGCACTAGAGTGGGCCGGTGATGTATGAGGTTTTTTATTTTTTTTAGACATAAAAGTGAAAGGGGTCAAAAAAGTTGCATTTTGGATCACATTGAACGTAAAAATTATTTAAAAAAATATTCCATACTACTTTTGGCCCTCAACCGAGGTTTGAAGTTTATCACTATCTGAACATTTTAATTATCTATATTGATAAAATTATTTTGTGTTAGTAAAGAAATAACTTAATCATATAACAAATTCGAACGCGCTTTAAAACTACCGAAATGGAAAAAGTTTACACTCCGCGGAATTAATTCCGTCGAGCGCCTGGCTAATATTGACGAAAACAATGGCCTATTAAAACAATGCTACCCATTTATTGCAAAACAAAGTGCAACTCACGCCCTTAGATGCTTATTTAATAAGATTTAATGCACATTATAACATTTAATTAGACTGATTTTCTTACTTAAATACGAAATGACAGCCGGTTTACTCCAAAAAATCGACTTTTTCGAAAACTTCTAGCTGTGGTTGAGGGCCAAAAGTAGTATCGAATATTTTTTTTGATATTTTTTGCATTCTGAGTAATCCAAAAGGCAACTTTTTAGACCCCTTTCATTTCAAAATTCAGAAAAAAAATGATCGGTCCACCCTACTGTGCACCTCTAGGTGCGAATGATCATGATTATGAAATATGTTACATTCCGTACAAAAATGACTTCTTTTTGCTAAATGATTACCTACTACGGTTTTAATGTGATTAGTTCAATCACATAAAAGGAGTTATGTAACAATATGATGACCATAATAAAACGAACAAATCTGAGACTTGTACTCGCTAGAATTTCTACCTCTAAACCGTATTAAACATTTACGAAGATTATGAAAACCTTCGTGTGCTTCAGATGTTATACAACGACGGAATAAGGAATAAGTACCGCACAATATTGGATTAAATGGAGTAAAAAACATTTAATCAAGTAAATAGGCCGAGTGTTACAGGTGGAGCTATTGCATCATTTGAGAATGTATCAATCCAATCGTATTATCAATTTATTTTGATTACAAAGTAAATTACATAAAAATAGTGAATGACAGAAACAAGATGTTTTAACCGAAACCGAGTTACGGCTTCTGTTCCAGTTTCGGCTGTAACCGAAACTGATTTAAATAAGTTTTTTTTTTTTTAAAAGGAATAACCCGCTAAGCCTCTATTTTGAGGCTTGTCAGCAGGTGGGATAGGGGGGATATGGAAGAAGGTAATGAAAAATACACCACAACACCCAGACCAATTGAGAAAAAATCTTTCTTGGATTTTTTTTCTTGCAACTGGCGGGAATCGAACCCGCGACGCCAGTTTCACAGATAGCCGTCTAACCAACTGCGCCACGGCGCCGGCTTCAGTAAAAGTCACTTCAAAACGCTCAAAATCAGGCGTTTTCATTGTTAAACCAAACAAGTGGATAAAGATAAGTGTTAAATAAAATACGCAATGAAATAAAAAGACATTAATTAATTAGTAAATTTGTTTATTTTTAGCGCTTTTAGGTTCGTTGTTATGTTATGAATATAACTTATAGGTAACATTTCTTCAATTTACGCTAAAGAACTTTAACGTATTAACCATAGAATTAAGAATGGTCCAGATGGAGCGTAGAATTATATTTGAATACATCGGACTGTGTCCAATAATTCCCCCTCTATGCACCACTTTCGCCGCGCGCATTCGTGATGTTGCCGCGTAATGTTGCACGAAGGGAAAAAAAATAAGCATATCACAAATGTAGGGTAAAAAAAGCAATCTGTTAATTTCTCTAAAATTTTATTGTGCACGCGGAAATATTGATTAACACAACAAAGTAGATAAGTAAAGGGTCATTTAAAAGGAGTAATTGAATTAATGAACTTTAAACTTAAAATATAAAACAACTTTTTTTAACAAAAAACTGATATTTTTTCATCATGTTAAATAATATTTGATGTTTTGAAGATAATGTCGGTCAAATGTCCACCACAGAGTTGTTTAATCCGAGGTCAACGGTACAACGGTCCGCCTTCTCCTGACGAGTTTTCTGTGGTTTCTTCGTCACTAGAGCAAATGCGGAGAAGCTCCCGAAACAGGTCACAGCCGAAACATCCCACTGATCTTTACATAAAATTACTAAATAACTAAACAAAGTTTTTCATTGAAGTAAATTTAATAGAATATTTTTTTTTAGTGTAAACAAATAAATAACTATCCCTTTGAAGTAAATATAAACCTTGTACATTACAAGCAAGGTAAAAGAATAATGCAACTCACATATTTAAAAAAAAAAAAAAAAAACATATAGTATATTACTTCTTAAGGTAAAAACCATGTTAATATATAAATAAATACGTTGATATTACAATAATGCATAAATAGTAAATAGTATAATATTTATTTAACGACGAAAAGCGCACATACGGAAATTTTAATACTTAACGTAATGTATTCTTGGTAATTATCACCATTGCAGGGTACATGGCTTTAACAGGCTAACAACATTTTTTCGATTTTCGTATTATTAGTGTCATTTTTTCTCCTGAATGAGTTCCAACAAACAAACCGTCACGCCGTTTCTTCATCTTCTCATGCACGCACGCCGATAATTCCCACTCTTGACATGTCCATCTTCAAGTATTTGACGGACTTGATCGGTCTCGGTCTTGCTCGTTTTCTGCATCCATCAACATTCGCATTCGCATCGTAGATCTTTTAAGCCGTTCTTTCGCTGTCCATTCGCTCTACATGTCCAAACCAACGCAGCACCCCTTTCTTGATTCTGTCGATAGTGCATATCTCCGCCTTACACAGTTTACGAATCTCGACATTTGTGCACCTATCATACATCGTTTTACCACACATTTGCCCGAGGGATCGCATTTCGACAGCATTTAACCTACTTTCATTATCATTTTTCCAATTCCATATATTTTATACATTAATGATATGTCACTGTACAATTTCAAGGGAAAAATTATTATGTATGCCGACGACATTGGACTATTCTATAAAAATCAAACAGACGTATTAACAAACAATGACATAAACAAAGACCTAACTATGTTGACTAAATGGACAAACACAAACTTACTTACACTTAATGAAAAAAAATGCAATATTATCCATTTTGAAACTAGAAAAAAATGTCATAAAGTAGATGCTTACATAAATAATGAACGACTTACTGAAATTGAACATGTTAAATACTTAGAACTAACAATAGACAGACAACTAACATGGACAATTCATGTCAAAAATTTAATTAGCAAAGTAGCGACATTATCGAGTCTTTTTTTAAAAATCAAAAATTTTATTCCAAAAACGGGAAAAATTCTAATGTATGAAGCCTATGTAAAAACTAAAATATGTTATGCGCAACTATTATGGGGAGCAGGATATCAAAATGACATAAACAGACTACAAAGACAACAAAATAAAATATTAAAGTTAGTGTATGACCTTCCCTATTTAACTGCAACTAGAGAACTTTTTAAACAAACTAAGCAATTAAATATAACTGAACTCTTCCAACTAGAATCATTAAAATTTATCCATAAATTAGCCACTAATGTAATTGTAGACGAAGAACTAAAACTAGTAAAAAATTGTAGTCAACATGGACATAATACGAGAATATCAGACAAATACCATATACAACTTTCTAAAACAAGACAAGGACAATCAAGACTAATGAACCAGGGACTGAAATTATACAATAAACTACCAGACAAAACTAAACAAAAGACTCAGACAAACTTTTCAAAAGATGTAAAAAATATTATCTTGAACAACAGAGTATAAATGAAAAATGTATATATTATTTTATGTAATATTAATGTAATAATCCGTAAGGGTTTATAAATAAATTTTCAAATAAAAAAAAATACTTTGCCCCCATACATTAGAGTTGGCACTAGAACACCATTGTGAACTGCTAGTTTGGCCTCCTGCGATAAACATTTGTTTGCCAAAGTAGATTTCAGTGCACCGTTTACCCTGTTCCCGGCACTCACCTTCCTTTCAATATCTTTCTCGGTCTTTCCATCCCCAGTAAATATACCTTCCAGATACGCAAATTCTTCTACCTGATTCAGAATATCTCCGTTCACACTGATCTCACATTAAGTTATATTTTAATTCCTTTCAAAAACCGTCACTTTCGATTTATCAACATTCATAAGCAAATCGCTTTTCTTGCATATATCGTAGACTTTTGTTACCAAGAATTGTAGGTCTTCTTTGCTGCTAGCAAGAAGCACGGCATCGTCAGCATACAGAAGACAGTTAACAGTTAACAGTTATACCACTCGTTTTTGCTCCCATTCTTAAATCTTCCAGTTCTTTCATACAGTTATCGATGTATATGTTGAACAACCATGGTGACATTACACATCCCTGTTTGACTCCTTTGGGAATGTTGAGCCACGATGTGAATGACCCATTCACCTTGACACACGCTGTGCTGTCTTTGAGGAGTTTAATAGAATAAAATAATAAAAACATACACAATTTGGCTGCCTGTCTTATAAACTGAATAAATAAATATGGGGTCACTGCTGGCAAAATAAAAACAGTCAAAATGCGACTTTCGCAGCAACGAACGAAATGTTTATAAGATCCGTAAGAGGCAATAAGTTGAATATTTAAGAAACCTTATACTCGAGTATGCAAATTCCACATGAATTGCGTATTTTAGGGATTACGCACCTTTAATGCGTGAGTATAAAACTAATTTACTTTTCTTTATTCCAACGCCAACGTGAAAACTGTTTTGTTAAATAAACAATAATAAACACCTCTCGGCGCGCCGTCTCAATTAGCACGCCTATCTAGTATACGAGTATAAACCATGGATACAATATTACGCAAATAATGTTATTCAAGTCTGCGGTGCATCGCTCGCGGCCATTGTCCGTCTTGGAAGTGACAAAATTAACAAGCGTGTTAAGTCCCCGAGGTGTTGCAGATAGGCAACAATGGCGGAGTATTCCTAACAGGAAGTTTCCAGTAACTCCTCTGTCGCCGTCCCCAGAATACAAACGGCAATAAAACACGGCACGGGCTGGATACAAATAGCAGCCAGCGGGTAGAAAACCGCACTTCCTACGAAAGGTGAGAGAGTACTCATGATAAAAAAGTAGCCCCAGACGTTCGATTTTACTCCCGGAATTTTTCTTTCAATCGCTGATCTCAAAAGCCCATTAGGATTTTACACAAATTAGTCGTGGTACTTTTTTATTTTTATTTTTTATTATATTTTTGTTGTTGTTTTTTTACAATATACATAAGAGGTAAAACAGAATATTAAAAAAATAAAGGATAGTTACATAGAAATGAAATACATATTGATAGTAAAAATAGTAAACAAAAAAATCCGTTCGTGGGTATACAAGAAAATGATAATGAATTTTTGCTTCTATAATGAATAGACAGTTATACTATTTTTGTGTAACATAAAAAATAGAAAATAAAATATTCTGTAAAAGATTATGTGGTATTTTTTTTAAGTCATTAAAAAGGAAATAAAAAATACAAAAAAACATAAAAATACTCCTTATTATTAAAGGACAACAAAATATATTATTTAAAAAAAGAGTTCCTATCTTTAGTTTAAATCCAGGATAGCGCGTGTTTTTTAAAAGAAGGAAAATTTTGAATATTTGGAATCAATGAAATATTATCAGTAAAAAAACAATCAAAAATAATATGATAAATTCAGATTCATTGGTTAACTTTTATAATTAGAAAATGTAGATCTGGAAATGAAACAATCAGTAAAGATATTTTTAAGACAATGTAAATAATATTTCATATTTATAACTTAATGTAATCAAATGTTTATTGTGAAAGTGAAAAAATATTAAATAAGACCAAAACCTGAAAAAATTTCGCTTCAGAAATTCATTACTCCATGATTTAAAATTTTTGCTAGTTGATGCAAACTAAGTTGTCAACAAATGCCTCAATTTTTTAAAGTTCGTTTATTTTTAATGCAATATCTGTAATTTTTTGAAACACCAAATGTTCTTTTTTTTTCATTATTTTAGATAAAATCAAAGGAATTAATGAAACGTTTATTAGATAGGTAATAATATTTATTTAAAAAATTCTTTACATAGTTTTTTTTATTTTTATCGCTCGAGCAAAAAGATAAGATTTCCGTCAAACGTCGCATTTTTCTCAAAAATGACTAATTTTAAGCTATTCGAGTTAGGTAGATAAAACAATTGACTAAAAAAACGCACGCTTTAATTTAAGTCATTATGAAATTTTACAAGTCTCTTTTAATAAAGTGCCGCTATTTGAACAGATGTGAGCTTGGAGGGAGAGCTTCGTGGAGGTGTAAATAATTGAAGAGATAGGACATTGTTCAAGCAGAGGCGTAACTTAAAGGAAAGCTATAAAGACGGATAGCTGAACGCTGTACGAGAGTCGAGGAATGAAGTTTGATTTGTGGAGGCTATTTTTTATTGGCAGATTTTATAGCGGCAATGTCTTGACTGTGCTTTCAAATGTGTACGTGTTTTTTATTTGTACGTGTTCTTTATAACATACATTTGAACGTAGTTATGCAGAAAGCATCCAGTCCACAATTTTGGAAAAATGAGATATTGATGTTATCGGGTGCAGTAAGGTTAATTCCATGTTCTGCTAAAAACAGCCAGACCGCTTTCATACAAAAAACTGTTTTAATCACCTTCGGAAAAAGGCATCGCGCACAAAAATGGCATTTCTCAATTTGCAGAAAACACCCACAAAACTAGAAAAATCTTATAGTACTTTAAAAATCTTTTAAACTTGTCAAATACATTATAAAATTCTTGTTTGTTATATATAAAAAACTTATGTATTCATTGTTTATCGTTTGTTAAAGTCAAAAACATTCCAACTATTGTGTAGATTTTATAATTCACTCTTTTCACAAAATGACTATTATCTCAGTTTCACTTTTCTATGGCTGGCTGCTTTCTGTATAACTACGTTCACAATAGGGTCCAGGTGACGACCCTTATGAATGGAAGCTTAGTATAGCATTGGAAAAACGAGAATGAAAGTAGGCTGGATGCTGTCGAAATGCGATCTCTTAGGCGAATGTGAGGTAAGTACAATAGGTGCACAGATGTCGAGATCCGTACGCTATGAAGGCTGAGATAAGCACTATTGACAAAACCTTAACGCTCTAAGTGATTTCCCGTCTCTGCCGCAATGAGGAAGTTCAGTGGTTTTTTAAAATTATTTATTGATTTATTAATAGACTATCAAACTGAGCCCATATTTTGAAAAAAAAAAATATATATAAATATATAGTATTATCAGCGCTATGATTTTTTAAAGTTTTGTACTTTTGAAATTACTCCGCCTAAGATGTCACGTGTTCTCTTCGTTGAGTTCGGCTGATTGGTTAGTTACCTCCCTGTTAACCGGGAATTTATCATTATTGGTTAATTCGTTAGAAATTGTGACGTAGTTCAAAGAAGTTTATTTTTATAAAAATCTTTTTTTTTCATTCATACACTTTCAAGAAACATCGCCAAACAATTAAATGATCTAATTTTTACCGCTTGTAAGAAGATATTATCTATATCCAATTTCCCGTAACACTGAACTTCCTTTTTTGCAATAAAATCTTCTTATATTCCTCGCCACGCGAGAGTTCATAATCGTGTCACGCAGAAGTCAATATTTTTATTAATCAAATAATCCTCTAAGAGCAAGTTTGGTTTTCATGCTATTGGAGCATGGAGAATGTTTTATTAGTTTTATTTTTATTTTATTAACATATACGGCAAACATGCCTTTTACAAAAATTATAATTTAAACATATGTGGTTCAATTGACGCTTACAATACGTTTTACCCGAAATTTAAAAACAAAAATTAGACCTAAATATTATATAACACATTCAGTGGAAAAAAAAAATGGAAAATTTATTTCAGGCGTTGCCTTGTATGTGAAATAATTCAGTCAGATGAATTTCTTCGCAACAATAAAGGTTTCAGCTCTTTACCTTCACTAAAATAAACAGTTGGAAGAATTAAAGAAATATGGACGTTCAAATATAGGCAAAATGGTGAATGTTACACAGTGTGTAAAGGGCCACTTAAACCAGCCAACGACAGGTCATAAGTCCTGTAAATGCCTAGACTTCCATATTTCCTTCTCAAAAATGTTTATTCTGTGTTGCAACAAATTAAGATGATGACGTTCACGAGTAGTTGAAAATCCACGAAAATGTATATATTTGGTTTATTTTTTAACCTACGTCTGTTTGTGTTTCTTTTTGAGTGTATTTACAAATTACAGGAATATGAAAAAAATGAATAATTTGAAAAAAAAAAGGTATTTAATGGTAACAAAAAATATTCAAGGTATTCTACATCCCTGTTGTAATTTGTTAATAATTCAGGAGAAGTTTAAAACATTTTTTTTTTAAATCAAATAAAATAATAAAATATTTTTAAGCATTAATATAACAAGAAAATAATAAAGCACTGACTCATAAAAAACGCATACAATACTTTTTACCCAAGATTAAGAAACAAAGTTAAACTTAAAAATTATATAACACATTCAGTAGAAGTTTAAAACATGTTTTTAATGTGAAAATCAAATTAAATAATAAAATATTTTAAAGGATTAATATAACAAGAAAATCATAAAGCACTATTTCATAAATAAATAAATTATACTATTATATGAACGACTTCTTATTCTTTGGGATAGATCTTCCTGCATTTCATAGCTCTCTTCATCTTTTATTCAGTGCGGGATATTAACATAGCCTAGTTAGTCTTGTGTAGAATATGTTCTTTAAGTGTAAATTAAATTGTATATACCGTATACTATATAGATACTCATGTTTTATTGTCTTTGTTGCGTCATTGCTAAATTCGTTTACGTTTTACTTGCGAAGTTTCCTTTTGTTTACATTTTCATTAATGTAATTATTGTAATCGCCTTATTTCGTTAATATTATAAATAAAATAAAAATCTGCGCAGCCAAAAAATAAAATCAATGATAACAATCGAAAACGATTTAAAAAAAATTGATACGAGAAACTTACATTTAAAGAAAATATAACATTTTTATTGACAAAAAAGTGTGTTTTAATATTAGCACTTTTTTTTTTTTTTTTAATATTTTCCAGTAGCTTTAATTTAAATAAAATGTTTACCCACACACAGGCCATGTCTTTGTAAGTTTTTTTTGTGTTTATGTAATAGTTTTTTTTTGTATTTGTAACTTAAGTATACCTATTGTAAAATGCAAAGAAAAACTTATAAAAAAAGAAGGAGTAAGCATATAAAAGTATATTCGATTTCTTTTGTAGAAAATATGCAATTAAAACGTACTTTTACGAGCTATTTGTAATTATTTTAAAAACCGTTATTTTTAAAATAAATTTTACTTAATAACTAGCTTATTAGGCGTTTATTCGTGAAAAGTACATATTTTCCTTAAATTGACATTTTCAAATTTCCGTATATATTTCAAGATAACATTATTACAGTAGTATTGAAATTCGTCTAACAAATAACTTCCCTTTACCGAATAGATAAACCTCTAAAAGTTCTTCCGAAATGAAAAATTGAATACGTACACATTTTATTTAAAAAAGAATTGATTTCCAATGTTCATAAGAAAAATTTGGACAAACTCAAAATATTGTTGATAAATCCACCTGGTCCATGAAGAAGTATAGAAATTAAAAAAAATAAAAATTCAGGCGTTGCCTAGTATGTAGGTGAAATAATTCAATTAGATGAATCTCACCCGCATAAATAAAGGTTTCAGCTCTTTAACTTCACAAACATCAACAGATGAAAGAATTGAAGGAATATAAATGTTCAAATATGGGCAGAATGGTGAATGTTACACAGTGTGTAAAGTGGCCACTTAAACCAGCCAATGACATGTCATAAGCCCTGTAGATGCCTAGACTTCTATATCACCTTCTCTTAAATGTTCTTCATCTCTGTTGTAATATGTTAAAAGTAAATAAGTTGAATATAAAATAGCTATCAAATAAACTCCATTAACCCCGAGTGCCCCGACACAACACGGATTTTCTAGCGAGTCGGGGCAAGTATGTATGTACAATGTTGTTAATAAATAAATATAAATAAAATACATTTTTAATAGATAAATATTGAGGTGTGGTTTTGATTCATTGTCACTTTATTTGGTTATTAATATAAATTTTCTTTAAATAAAAACCAAATTAAAGAAATACATCAAAGTACTTTTATTTCAAATGTTTAATAATTAAAAATATCATTCAATCCGATGCCCCTTATTCCTTTTGATGTATTTTAGGTATGTATATGAACTTGTTATTTGGCAAGATTTAAAATATATAGTGTAAGTTCATTTTAAAGCCTTGACAAAGAAACAATAGTGTTCTGAAACCGGTTGGGATATTAAATTTATTTGAGTGATTTTTCACAAGCTAAATGCGTAGTTATATAATTTGAATAGTTTTTTTTAGTGTCACGACTGTTATAAAATTGCGAATTATAAAAAACTTCTTAAGAATGTTATTTGTTTTACCCATATAAGATTAAAACACTAAAGATATGGCGCATTATAACTACTTAATAGATGTATTGTTTTTTAAATGGCGTGTTTAATTTAATGTATAATAAACGATGACGCATTCAAGGGTAAAAGAGTATGGCAACCGAGAATCAATATTTTTATACAAAATACAAATATAGCACCCCTTTACGGAATAGTTATTGCCAAGGGGTGCATTACAGTATTGATTAAATACGACCAGATAGAAATAATATCACTAAAAAGTACCACGATGCACGTCGTATTTTTTTACGTATGCAAGTTTGTATGGCAACGTAGGACGATGGCGACCAACAAAGACGTGGCATAATCAGATAAACCAAAATATCATATCCGGTCATGTCAAAAGCAGACGCGACCTTAGGGCATGTGTGACAAAATGTATGAACGTGGAAGAGGCGAGGAACGTATGTCAGGATAGACATGCGTGGCGGTCTATCGTTTCTGCCTACCCCTACGGGGAAATGGCGTAATTGCAATAGTAGTATTAAGTTTGCATTATTTTTTTTAACTAAAAAAATAACGAAGATGCGTACTTCATTAAATATAGGAAATTTTGTAAATTTGTAAAAAGTCGGCAAATAATTACCACTTTCCAGTTTCGAGACGGTTTACGAGTATTATTAATTTTCTGTTTGTAAAAAGTATTTTACATATTTGTTTATTGTACGTCCAAAGACGGCAGATAAAACTGAGTCCATTCGTGGGTTTTTGGATCGTTCTAGCTTTTATAAGAAACAAGCAAAACAACAGAGATACATCAATATAGTACGCAAAAAATCACCGCTCTAGTATTATAATCTAGGAAGAAAATACAAGAATACGTTTCCATGAAGAATAGTCAGATGGCATTTCTTCTAAAGAAAATTAACCTCTGGACTCAACCGGCTACTCACATCGAAAGATAAACAACAACTAGTCATGTTGCGTTTAAATCTCATTTTTACCATTTTGTGACTTATCTGACTACACATCCCGACCAGGAAATGAGGAAGTTTAGTTGATTTTATGTTTTTTTTATTTGTTGAAAAAAACTGTGGAAAATTTGTTTTTTTAAAATTATTTAATATTGTTTTTATATGAATAATTTAAAAACAAATAAATAAACAAGTTTAGAAAAAAAAACAATTATAAAATTCTACAAGATTATGGTGTCTATTGCTTATATCGTTTTATCGGCGCTAGGATTATTTAAAGTTTTGTATTTCTGAATTTAATACGCGTGTGACGTTTCAAGTTCTTTTCCGCTTCTTCTCTGTCAGTTCTGCCGATTGGTCCGTTTGCGGTTAGCAAACCGGATATCTTCCTGAGTTCTTTTATCATTGGTTGATGCATATGAACCAGTGACGTCGTTCAAAATAATTCGTTTTTACTGAAATATTTTTTCGTACATTTGCAAGAAACTTTGCCGTGCGATTTAATGCCCTTGTTTTTACCGCGCGCAAGAAAACATTTTTTGTATCCATTTCCCGTGGGGCTGATGTTTCTCATTGTCCTAAAGCATGTTGCAGTTGTTCGTGATACTTTAAGCATGTTATATTATATGCAATATACACGTGTAAACTGTTTTAGATGGTTTTGGTCCTGTTTTAGCAGTTCTTGATACTTAACTGGGCAGTAAAGTATTGGCGGCACGCAACATTTCTAGCCTCCGCATACCACTTACCGGCCACGCATAGGACTGACATGAGAGAACACAATCCCAATTTACTCCATATACTATAATTTAGAATACGAATTAGATGGCTACTGAAAGTAACACATCGCTCTACGATTTACATAATGATTACTTATTACTCGTATACTGACGCGATGCCGTACGTGGACGCGAGTAGTGATAACCCTCTCTCACTAGAAATCATTTTATTGTGAATTTAAAAAAACAAATAACAAAGATGGGAAACATTTTAGGGAAGGAAATCGGCAGTCAGAAGCCAAAAGGGACCATCTGTAATTTTTAATTCAATTTCAATTTTTTCAATTTCAATTTATTTATTCATATATATGAACATTACAAAATGGAATATCTCAATTCATACATATAGAAATAATTAAAATAATTAGGTAAAATTAGGTATATATATAAAAAAAACACATTAGTATACATATTATCCAAAGAATAATATGTTAAAAAAGTAAGAGAATCTTGTAACGAAAAACTCTCTCAGAGACGTGAAAAATGTCAATGTCCAAAGTGATATTGTTCAACATAGAGATAGCTCTTCCAACAGGCATAACCATTGGCAGGTTGGTCCTGTATATTGGAATGTGAAACAGTCTATGCTGACGCTGTCTAAGGTAATTATCAGGAACATAAAAGCTAATGCTCCGCATAATTTCAGGGTTGTCAATAATACCGCGCAACAATCGAAAGAAGTGCGTTGTTAAATACACATTCAGATTAATATTAATAACGGTCAGAAGAGCTGGAATCCCACTCTTCCCCAACTTGATTCCCATTTTATTATAGTGAGTTATTTACAACTCGTTAAAAATGGCCCTCAAAATTAATTATTTGGGTAAATCATAAGAACCCAATTTTTTTTTTACAAAATAAAAATTCACGAATTATTTAAACAGATACGTATTGTAAAAAAAAACTTACACATAAAATATGCAATGTTAAATATAATTTTTATCCAAAAATATTTTGGGTTTGTCCGTAGTTTTGTAGACAAAGACAGGATTTTATCTGGTCGGGAGTTATTAAGATAAAAATAGAGATGGAGAATTTTACAAAAATCAATAGTTGGAAGAGTTTCATAAGTGTGGATATATAAACATAGGCATAATGGTGAATGTTACACACTGTGTAAAGTGGCCACTTGGGCCAATGGGCATAAAATAAAAGAGATAAAAAAAGACTTGAGGCCTTTGAGAAGTGTTGTTACCGAAGAATATTAGGAATTTCCTGGAGAGACCACTGAGAGAATGGCTGAGAGGATAAATCAGAGGGCACCCCCGACGGGAGTATTTAGAACAAGTGGGCGAGGATTTGAACTGCGCCTCGTATGTTTGGCTGAAGAGGGCTGCAGAGAATAGAGAGCAGGGGAGGACGAGATGCGGGACTTTGCTGCAAACCAATCCCCAGGATTGAGACTGCGAAGAAGATAATAAAAAGGAGTTAAAATATTTTAATGAAATTTTTAATAATCACGAGTTAATATTGATGAGTTGCAAATCAATATGGTAATAATTAAACAATGAAAATCTTTTGGGTAGTTTCACCCCTTGCACTTTATTTTTTTCACGCAAATACATTTTTATTAAATAAATCTTTTTTAGTAAGCATTTTATGTTCGGGGATTTTTTTTTATAGAATGTATACTGAACACTGATGAAAGTTTTTATGCAAAAAATCTATTTTCCAAATAATGAGGGTTACTTCCCATTTCCCAAACAAGGCTGATATTAATAAATCAATGTAGCGGCGTTCATTGCATGAAATTTTCGCAGTTTAATGAATATTAGGTATCCGCCGGATATTGAGCTACTATCCGGTGTCCGGCCTATCCGGCCGGATACCGGATAGTAGTTACCAGATATCCGTTTGATCTCAAATCTATAGTACGTGCTTCTTTTCTTATCTTATCAAAATGACATAAACGGACTACAAAGACAGCAAAATAAAAGATCAAAGTTAGTATATGACCTACCCTTTCTAACAGCAACTAAAGAACTTTTTAAACAAACTAAACAATTAAATGTAACTGAACTCTTTAAACTAGAATCCTTAAAATTTATTCATAAATTTGCCACTGATTTAACTGTAGACGAAGAACTAAAACTTGAAAAAACTGTAGTAAACATAGACACAATACGAAAATATCAGAAAAATATCATACGCAACCTTCTAAAACGAGACGAGGACAGTCGAGACTAATAAACCATGGATTGAAATTATACAATAAACTACCAGATAAAACTAAACAAAAGACTCCCTTTACACAACCTTTACTTATGAAAGAAAGAATTGAAGGAATATAGATGTTCAAATATGGGCAGAATGGTAAATATTACACAGTGTGTAAAGTGGCCACTTAAACCAGCCAATGACAGGTCATAAGACCTGTAGATGCCTAGACTTCTGTGTCACCTTCTCTTAAATGTTCTTCATCTCTGTTGTAATATGCTAATTTTACATAAGATGTTAAAAATATTATCATTAACAGTAGAATGTGAATTTAAAAGTAAAAATATTTTTTTTAATTTCAAATTTCATTGATAAATCAATGAAATTTAAAATAATTTAAAAAAAACTTAAAATCTCAAATTTCGTGTTATTAAAAGAGGACATTTGGAGAGAAAGGGTTATGGAAAATACAGCTGACCAAGGCAATAAATACAGGAAGTGAAGTGCATAATTTGTTGAAAAGTAAACCACGAAAATAATTCAACTAACATTTATTACATATTGAGAATGACCACGGGCTAAACGATATTGTATACACCCGTACATATTGTTGTAACATTTTTCTTCGTTTATGTTACGAAACATCGATACGATTTTGTTTTAACAATGGTCGTATTCAAAAGGATACATTCACATCTCTAAATTTTTATTATGTGCAATAAATTATTTCGATCGATAAAGTTAATTACATAATGGCTTCAATAATCGGATTTTGTGGTCGAAACTGCATGAGATTCGGCAATGTTTTTACTGTCGAATAAATTATTATTTTTACATACTAATGTACTATGTATAAATAAATCATAATTTGAATGGTACCTAGACGTTATCCAGAGATTCAATGTTTTTTTTTTTGATTTATAAATTGATTACATATACATACATATTTCGGTAGTCAGATGGCAGAAGGGACCATCTGTATTTTTTTCTATTTTTTAGTTTTCAAAAGTTTTAATTAATATTTCAGTAAAAACACAGAAAAAAAAAATGTTAATTCATTGTTAAAAAGTAACACTAACATATTTTAGTTTGGGGATTGAAGTCTTGAAATTGAGTCGTATTTCAGCTCTCATGAACATTTTTAAAAATTACAGATGGTCCCTTCTGCCATCTGACTACCGATTTATTACCAGAGAATCTACATAATTTAATAAAAAGACTAGAGCATTTGAACGTGAATATGGAGCGCCCTCTGAGCTTACCTCTCAGGTAAGTCTCCATCTAACTTGGCTCAGTCTGTTCTAAGATGGATTTTTTTGTGTTTGAAATTATAAATAGTTCTACACCAGTATTGAAAGAACATTATTAAGAAAAAGCATAAATACTTAATAAATAAATAACGAACTAAATACAAGAATTGAATCATAAATATTACCTACATATAAAGTATGGATAGTCATAAATTGAATATACATACTAAGAATACATAACATATGTATACATAGTAGTTAAGGACTGGATTTTCCTTAGTGGAAGGGATATGAGTAGGGAACTCCTTGATGATTTTCCGAATGTTTGAGTTTACTGTTTACCAATTTGATGTTCCATATATAAAAATATATATATTTTATGTTTCTGATCCTATATTTGTGGTGGTATATTCATGTGTCTGTGTCAACTAATTGCTAGTCCCATCTCAACACAGAACTTTTAGTCCCATGGAGTTGGGACTTATGTCTCAAATAATGTACAATAAACTTATGTATGTAAATAAATAAATAAAAAATGACATTTTAACATAAATAACTAGTGACCGATCAAAACCGAATTTCGGCTTCTGTTCTAGTTTCGGCAGAAACCGAAACTCTTTTAATTAGGTTAAAAGTCACTTCAAAACGCTCAAAATGAAGCGTTTTTATTGTTAAACCTTACGAGTTCATTGAAATAAGTGTTAAATAAAATACGCAATAAAATAAAAGGCATAAATTCAACGTGACAACTAACAACACTCATCGGCCGAAAGCCGAAACCAACTCAAGGTCACAGGCCACGCAGGCGAATCACGAGCCATAAGATGCACCCGAGTACAGCCAAACGTAATCTGACACATCCCGACCGAAACTAGTCTTATTACCAAAACAGAACAGTTCGGTCGTAAATAGTTATAAATATAATAAAAATTTATTGTAGTTAGTATAATGATACATAAAAATACAAAAAAACAATACGTGTACCTATTATAAAACGAAAAAGAAGCAATAAAAAAAGTATTTGAACGACTTGTGAAATATGTACATAAAATTTTGAATACTGTTAAGTACTCCTTGTAACCGGTTTTTAGTGAAGAGGACTCTTAAATTAATTTTGTAAAAAAAATAATATAAAATACATTTTTCATGGAAAGTCATGCAAGTACCTACGTATTATATTTTTCCAAAAACCTCCGGTTACACTATTTATGTGTACAGCTATTTCTACACTGGGTCGTTATATATTTTCGGAGGTATTACATTGTGTTGGTTTTTTTCGAAGAAGGTTGTTAAATTACAGTAAATGTGATTTTTCTAAAGTATTTTAATTCGATTACGTGTACATTTAATGTTTCTTAACGTAAACTTACACGTTTCACCAAAACATTTTTGATTGCAGAAATAATTGAAAATAACAAAACAATACTACAAGTGCTACTTTATTGATTTTCTGAAAACTGTACATATCGAATATCAACATTTATGATTATCGCATGGATAGTAAAAAGTCATTATTTTCATTGCTATCAAAGATTGTGGTTTTCCACATAATGAATGAATGATAATTTCGTGGTTGTAATAAGATTGCGTTTTATTTGCATGCACCCTATAAAGTTATTTCTTAGATTTTACTGTTTGAAATTACCCACGGTGTAAAATTAATTATGATAGTTTTGCCTAGAAGAAATAAATGAACATAACATTTGTCAATCTCGTATTAACATTCTCTTTTATATTTATTGACAACAAGCTACTTTTATTTGCTCCTTTTTAATGTTGACTGTCGTTATTTTAGCATTCTCTCAAAATATAAATAAAGTTTTTGAATGTAAACGCCTTATGATATATTATTATACATAAATCGATAAATCAAAAGAGAGTAAGTGTTATCCATGAAATTAATGTAAATAAAAACAACGAAAATCATTTTAAGATTAAAACAAATATTACTTTATTTTGGGGAAGGAAAAGTGGGGATTATGAAAAATGATTTCATTCAACAAAATCAAACGTTGAAAAACGACAAATTATGTAGAACGACAAGCGAAAAAAAGTGAACAAGTTGAATGGAATAAATAATATTGAAAGATCCTTAAAGCTTAAATTTATATAAATTGTTAAAACTATCGTGAAATTTCTATTTCGAGATTGTTTAGTCTAGTTTTGATGTATTGAATTTGGACCAACAGCTTTCTACGGTACAAAATATGGAAACATGTATCAACAGCTTCGTACGGTCCACAAGAAATTAAAATGCATTATATAATGAAATTCTGCATAGCCGATACACTCTCCACGGGTAAAAAAACTCGTGATGAGCCTGCAATGAATAACTAATGAGGATAAATGGATGCAATATTAAATAAAAATATAATATAAGATGTATTTTATAATATGCAGCATTCAAGTAATTATGTCGGTACAGGATGCGTGATGGCATACGATGCAATGCTTATGGGAAACATGTACTGAAAAATGACTGCTTTTGAGCGTGGAAGTTTGTCAATATTGTGCTGAAATTATTGTTATATCTCTGTGTGATTTCATTACATACTCGTATAAACTAAAGCAGCTACGCCGTTGATCAAAATTATGCTTACAAAAATGTTTTTTTGAGAATAACGTACTATATTCATACATAACATTATTAAATACAACTTTTCATGTCACTCAGTATGTGAGTATAACAATGGTTATATCGGCCGTCAAATAATATTAAAACTTTGCCCAAAATATGCTGTGGAAATAAAATATTTAACCAAAATATTGTGATTAAAATAGTAAAAAAAACATTATTCCATAAAAAGGAATTTAAAGTAAAATATTTTAACTATTTAGTTTTTAAAAACGATTATTGAAGGGACAGTTATTTAACCAAGAATTCAAGGGAAAAAACACATAATTTGTGTGGTTTTAAATGCTTGTAGGTATTTCATTTTAATAATAAAAAAATAAGCCTTTCTTAAAATAACTTTCCTGTTCAAACTATTATCGTCAAATCATTAGATTTTTTAAAACTGAAATACTTTCTCTTTATATGAGTACCAATGTACCTAAAAATAATCATGTACCCAAGTTAAGTCAATTTCAAAAAAATAAGTTAATTTCAAAAGGCGTAACCTGCCGGTCGAAAAGTAATTATACTTTAGTTATGTAAAACTTTGAACTATATATTTATTAGAATTAGCTTAGAAAAGGCTTGTTTTAATATACTGTTTATTTACTTTGTTTTTTTGGCGTGATTTTGAAAAAACTGCGCTCTAAAATGGAGAATCATACGATATTGTTACTTTTTACCAGACTACAGCTCTAATCGATTCGTGTTCAAGATTACTGCTAAGTTTACAGGCAAGTTGTGACTCCGGCTACCTAATTCAAATAATTAGCTATTGCCGTAAATATAATTCACACAGCGATATGGTTAAAACCGTCTTCAATTACACGGTGAAGTGTGATACTGCATTGTTATTTTCAGCGCTCACGGGGGAGTCAGTTTTCAGTACAAGTTCACTGTTATATTATACATCGGACATACCCTGTACCAAGTCGCCACCTGTGTTTGTGGAGAGGGATGTTAGTAACAGGTGTCAAGATGACCGTAGAGGTCGCAGTGACGTCATGGGCACCACACAGCGCAGCAATAAGCGGCAAATAGGCAACAAAAAGGCTTGATATAAAATAATAATAAAAAGCAACAAAATAATGTGAGAATAAAACAATTGGTGTGCTAATCTACTTTATATTACAAGTATGCATAATATATTTGATATTATATATGTATTGTGTAGATACAGGAATTATTTTAATACCTACAAAATGTACTGTGGAATTATTGTTCAATAGCATATAAATATATTATTAATACTGTTATACTACAGCATAATTCTATACGGAATTGTTATAGTAAAAATATAATCTTAAATTGTTATGATACAGCATATAAACTTAAGCATAATTATTGTTGTTGTGTAATTTGGAATGGTGTCAAATATTATGATCAATATTGTTATGGTACAGCATAGTTTGATATCGGATTGTTATTTGTTATAGTAAAAATAATATGTTAAATTGTTATGGTACAGCATATAAACTTACGTTTAATTGTTATTGTTTAATATAGAAGGTTGTCTAATTGTTATAGTACAGATATATGATTGATATTGTTATGCTACAGCCTACAGCTTACTTCTACGTTTAATTGTTATAGTACAGTGTATAAATTTACGTCTAATTGTCACAGTAAAGAGCATAATATGGGTAATTGTTGTTTCACAGCATAGAAAATTGCGTTTAATTGTTGTCGTATACTCTAGAAGGTTTTAAAGCTTATTTTGTACAGTCTAGATATATTTGACTTCGAGAGGAACTAAGGAAATGAAAACAGTTGCGAGTATAAAGTGGATGTGCAAAAGGAGAATAAGTTAAGATATTAGTTAAAACATAATTGGGATCGTGTAGTTGGTTGTGTAAGCTAACTTCAATGATGGATATTGGGAAAACTTGGTGTATAAGCTTTAAGCTTTGTAGCATGTTGGTAGGAACTTGTACGTGTAACTAAGGTTAGAGGAAAGTTTTCTTGCGTAAACAATTGAAGGCTTTCACTTTAAATTAGGAAGGAGTGCCTCAAATAAATATAAGAATGAATTGAATTCATTCACGCTTTATTTTTTTGTTTCAACAGAAGGTATTTTGTTTTTAGTAAAATAATTATTTTTATTTAAGGGAAGGAAAATAATCAATAGTATACATTTATAAAAAAATAAATGTACGTCAAATTATAGTTTTAGACATATAAAGAATTTATTTATTATTTATTTATTCATTCAAAATTACACTAGTTTAAATATTAATGAACTAATTAAGGCTTTTTAGGCTATGCCCGTGTCAAGCCACAATAAATAACAATAAAAATACACAGTAAAATTAATTAGATTAAATTATAATGACATGTGATGCAGTAGAATAACAATCTATAAAAAAGGTATACGTTTTTTACGTTTTGGCGTTTAGTTACTCTGTAGACGTCACTTAGTACGCAACTGCCGTTTAAATTAAATTATACCGTGTTGTGTTGTTCGCAAGTGTCAAAATACTGCTGGGATTAAAATATTATTTAAGAATTCGAATTTTTTACCATCTGTCAGACTGGTATTAGGTGGACATTTTGAAAGTGTTGCCAGGGTAGTCGAATTTTTACCCGGGTTTCTATTAATAAGTATTAGTATCATATTAAACGGTATAATTTAACTTCATTACTAAATTATTATTAAATTATTTTTTTACGTGTGCCTAATAAAAGTACCCGTTTTTTTTATTTAGTCCAGTCAGTAAAATATTTTTTGTGGTAAAACATGGCATAACATAACACAAAATCACCTATTCGTGTTATGATAATACATTGTTCACGATCTGGTAATATTACGCGGCCACTTCAAGCATGCGCGCAGGCAGGATATCGGATAGAGGGGGAGTTTTGGACACAGTACAATGTATACAAACTTGCTTCTACGCGCCTTCTGGTATATTATAATTCTATCATTTGAGTATTAAAAAAACACATTATTGGTAAAATTTGTTAACTGATAAAAAGAAATGATATATTTTTGTAATATTAATTCAGTTAATTCAAGTAACGTATTATCTTTATTGTGTATTATCTACTTGATGTATTGAATTGTATTAATATATTATTTTAAAATTACAATGACTGATTAGTGTTAGTGTAATGATAAACGTTAACTTGACAGATTTCGATTTTGTGAAATTTAATAACATTCCTACAAGATACCACAGTCCCTACTAAATCTGTGTATTGTGGAAACAAGAAACCATCGTAAATACAATAATTGTCATGTTTGTGAACTAGGAGAAGAAACATTGTCAAGTTTGTGCCGCTAGATTAGAAATATTGTCAAGTTTGTGACGCTAGATTAGAAATATTGTCATGTTTGTGACCTTGGAATAGAAATATTGTTATTTCTGTTGCCCTTGGATAAGGGATACATACTGTCATGTTTGTGATCTAGGATTAGGAATATTGTCATTTTAGTAACATTAGATAATGAATATTTTGGTGATATTGAAGAGATGTTGTCATGTTTATAAACCTTGGACTGGGAATATTGCAATTTTTCTTACCTCGGACTAAGAATATAGTTATGTTTAAGCCTTAAACTTAAATGCGGGTGTGCTAGGACGTAAAATAATATATTATTTGTAACCTTGGACTAGGAATATGGTAATATTTCTGTCTGAAGCAATAATATAGTAATGTAAGTGACTTTGGACTAAGGATATTGTCATGTTTGTGAGGTTGGCTTAGGAATATTTGTATGTACATGCACGGACCATAGACTAAGAACAATACACTATTTGTGACCTTGGATTATGTCACGTTCGTGACCTTGGACTATGTATAATACAATATTTGTGACCTTGGACTAGAAATGTACTCACGTTTATGACATTGGATTAAGAATATTGTCATGTTTGTGACCTTGACTTGAGAAAATTTTCGCGTTTGTGACCTTGGATCGGGAATATTGTGATGTTTGTTACCTTGGGCAAAGCAGCCAGGCACTGCTGCTTGACGTCCCACACGAGCAGGTCGCGCGGGAAGTGCAGGTTCTTGTGCAGGTTGAGCTCGGGCACGTGCACGCGCAGCGCGAGCCACCCCTCGGGGGGGCCTCCTCCGCCCCCGCCCCCGCCGCCCTCCATCACGCTCGGAGAGCGATTACGCCCACCTCACATCTAGAAAGAAAGCAAAATCCACTTGAATGAGTTGTATGCAACCTGGGAGTACCTACATTATTCTGTATGATTAATAAATAAATATAAATACAGTATAGACATAATAAAATGAGGAGGTTCAGTGATTTTTAATATTTTTTTTATTTGGGAAAAAAAAACAGATTTTACATACTTTGTATACAGAAAATAAGAATATGTATAAACGAAAATTGTGAAAACAGTCACTATAAATTTTCCAAAGTAGTGTAAGCTATTGATTAAGTACATTATCGGTATAAAAAAAAAGCAATTTAACAATAAAGAAATGTTAGGCACTTAGAAGTTGCAAATAAAATAAAAATACTTATATTTATATATATATATATATATATATGTTATAAAAATAAAGTAAATAGAAACAAGATAAATTTTAATATAAATATGAATAAGAAAATAAAAAAAGTTATTTAAAAATAATGTAAAAGGTACAAAATATAATAATTATTTATTTTTCAATAATGATAATAATTATTATTATTTGTTAATAGACTTATCAAACTGAGTCAAAAAACTTCAAATTATTTGTATTTATCGTATTACCAACCGCTGTGATTTAAGTGATGTAATTTAGAAATTACTCCGCGTGTGACGTCACAACTTTTTTTTTTGTAAGTTCTGCTGATTGGTGAACTGCTTTTTCGTAAACCGGAAATCTATCCCAATACTCCACTGACAAGAATTTGTCGTATAGTTTAAAGTAGTTCAATTTTATTATTTTTTCATACATTTTCGAGAAACTTCGCCATAGAATTAAACTTTCGTATTTTTACCTCACATAAAAAACATTTTTTGTATCCACTTTCCCGTAGCACTGAACATTCTCATTTTAAATACAGAATATTTTTTGTACGGAAAAGGGAAACTTTACTCTTTAGGAAAACTAATACCATTGATTTTTAAATATGTAACTAATAATTAAATACGCGGCCCTAAAATTATGGGCGCCGACGTGCACTTTCGGTAAAATGTGAGTAATAATCTTGGCTTTTTACTATGGGTAACACTAAAAACAGAAGCATTGAAATAGAGCAGGGTTGACCAAACTAGATACGATCTCGGGCTAATCCAAATAACCAGATTGGAGGGCCGCAGAAAAAACACTTCAACTTTTTTCAAGTTAGAGGTACATATCAAAACTTGTAGACATAGAAAAGACGGTAAACGGTTACATAGAAATATTATTCACAATAATGTTGATTCAGTGTTTTGTGTTGAAAATGTGTCATTGTACGTTCCCCGTAGGCGTCTGAGATCACCTGATACATTTTACCTTCCAATTTTTACAAACAATATGGCACATTTTAACCCTCTTGCAAGTATGTTAAGACTCTATAAAAAATAGAAAAAAAAGTTAACATTGACATTTATCATGATAGAGTAAATGTTTATAAAAAAATATTACTATGTGTCTTAAATCAAATGCCTAATCCTTATTTTTGTATGTAAATTAATTTTAGTATATTTTATTACATTTTATATGTTTTTATTTTCTCTTTTCTTTTCTAAAAAAAATGTAAATTTAGTTTCTCGTGTTGAACTCAATTTTATTTCTTTTACTTTTATTCTTATATTTCACTAAGCTTAATCTTTATTATTACTTAAATTGATTTAACACACTTATTTTATATAATTTATGAAAGATGGTGGAGTTCTATAATTGAGAATATATATAAAGAACGTTAGTAATGCTTACTTAAAAAATGTATGTATTTTTTGTATTCTTGTTGAACTTCCAAATAAATAAAAAAAACATTTATTTAATTTTTTATGAAATGGGTTACCATTATTGATTCTCCGCAGTATAAAACGTTGTCTACCTGTAATTGTTCGATTGACTAAATTCACTTATAAATTTACAATTTAAATAATGTATTTCTAGAGGTGAAAACACGTCGTTTTCTCACAAAAATTACATAGTAAAAATGTTATTCTTCGACCGGTGAGAAGTTTAGTAATTCAACAAGGATTGAATAAATTTACTTACTCAATCAAATATTTGTAAAGCGAGAGATTGTAATTTCAGGTTTAGGGTGCTGAAGTCTGGCGAAAGCGCTTTTTTATTTCTGACGAATTTTATTCGAAATTATTTTTACAAATCAAATATTTTTTTAAAATGACTATTTGCGTTTTGGGATTGAAAATTTTGAGACGTTTTCCGTTAGTTGTAAAAAACCGTGTTTGGAGGGGGGAACAATTTGTGGTAGCGTAATTATTTATTTATTTAAGGAAAGGAGAATATACATCTTTATAATATTATTAATAGCACATTCGAAATACATATTTGAAATATAATTACGCAACTCAAATTATGAAATTTTAATTATAATCATTTTCATTTCAAAATAATGCGAAAAAGAAAAATAAAGTGAGATATGATGTAATAATAAATAAATAATAGAATACTTATTGCGCTTCATATATTTTCTGTGGATTAAGGTTAATATTTATTAATAACATTGTACATACATTTATTAGGGACAGACACACAGTTTATAGCGACACAATCAGGAACGCGACCCATGCCTGTGAACTTGCCCCGAGTCTCTAGAAAATCCGTGTGGAGTCGGGGCACGTGTAATTCATTCATAATCATACATACACACATACATATACATTCGCATGTACATATTAATCTAATGTTTTATACATACATATTAAGTTTATACATATCATTTAATACATTATATTATTATATCATTCTCTAACTCTCGCTTTTGGCTCTTCGCGGACGACAACAAAATTCTCAAAATAATTCAAACTTCACAAGACTGTTTTCTTCTTCAATCAGACATTAACTCTTTTAACCAATGGTGTAAAGTCGATAAATTAGAACTAAATATTAAAAAATGCAAAATAATGGCATTTCATAGAACAAAACAACCGAATTCCTTCGAGTACCTAATAAAAAATATTTTTAATTGATGTACTTCTTCTTGAACCAGTTGTTTTATCACCAATATTATAAGTCCTCATTTGTAAACAAGGACGGAATTTCACTCCCTAGGGAGTTACTTACCAACTTAGTAAATATAGTTTGTAATTTATTCTCAAAATTATAGATGAAAACAGGTTTTGAACACATTGTAAGTAATATCATTAGAATCGGAAAAATGCGCTCTAAATGTGTATTATATTTATTACGTTATTCCCGACTCGTGAAAATGCCCTGTTGTTTCAGACTTTCCAAAGAACGAATATTCGAGAGGTTTTGTAGCTCAAAACTTGCGCAGACATGATTTTTCTTTAATCTTTAAGCACGTAGCGAATTACGGAGAACCAACTTAGTAACTAAGGGTGAGATGTGGAGAGAATCATAAAACTTTTGCTGGAACTAAAAGAAAATTTACTTTTCAACAGTTCTAGAGAATCATGGTCATACTACGAGAGATTTAGTAATTTGAGAGGTTTTGAGGATCACTTTACGTATGGTGTAAAAAAAAATAAGGCGATAATTTAAGTAAAAAGCAGTTCCTTAATAAGCCCATAACCGACTATACCATTAGATCCTAACACAATACTTAAAGCAGTTAGAAGGTAAATTATTATTGCAGTTAATTAAATCCTTGTACATAAAACTCTTTGATTTATGGCCTTTGACTGCGTGCGATGGAAGTGCTTATGCAAAACCCTCAGAGATATGGGAGTTCCAATTTACTTAATATCACAGATTAATAATTTATATGTGAACAACACAGCTAAGGTCAAAGTGGACAACTCCTTGTCGACAAGTTTCAGCACAGAAGAAATGAAGGTCCGATGTCTTGCAGGGTACCCGCTGGCACAGCGCGGGTTTAAACTGTGTAACTCGGTTATAGGCTTAGACTATACTTTGTCTGCGTACTCTATAAGTGTGAAAACACTACAATTAATGATATGAATCATACACGTATAAAACATGTGAGTCGAGGTCCTGTAAAAATACCAAGACAAAAGGGAGTCCGCCAAGGATGTATTCTATCTCCATCTTTATTTAACTTGTACGGGGAGCACATAATGAGAAGAGAACTTGAAGGCTGGAAAGGAGGATTCAAAATTGGTGGTTGCTTAATCAACAACCTCAAATATGCAGATGATACCTGATAAAGCTGTTTACTGCATAAAGCAGGGACGAATTTGAGCATCGTCTATTGTCTTGTTAACTTCAATAATAAGTTAAGGAATGCTATCTTTGTTTAGTTTTGTATATTTTACTTTTTGTGCTGTTACATGTTCACTTAATTGCCATACTTACTAGTTCTTTGCTCAATGTATTATTATTGTGTTTTTTAAAATTATTTTTTATTATTAACTTTTTAAAATCATTTTTATGTTGTTGAAATTCCATTTGTCGATGCGTTTTGGAGCTGCAAGACTTTTTGTGATGTTAACTATCATATTATTTTTATCATATTATGTAAATGTTATCAACTATCAAATATCTAAGTTTAGTAAATGGGGTCTAGAATTTCAACCGTCCACGCGCTCAGTAGCTGCAAGACTTGTTGTTATCTAACTTCCAATTTTATAAATTTGCTTTTTAATACGTTTTTAAAATATTACTTAAACTCTAAACTTCATTGTCAAATAAAATTTTTAAAAATAAAAATGTAAATAGGGGCTAGATTTCTTATTGTCCATGCGCTCTGTAGCTGCAAGACGTTCTGTTATCTAGCTCATATATATCATAATTGAAATATATCATAACTGGAGACGAGGAACTAGAATCCCAACCGTCCATGCGCTCTGTAGCTGCAAGACGTGTTGGGATATTTATTTATTGTACAGCGCCCTTGAGGTGATTTTCACAAAAATGGCGCTATATAAATTTCCAAACATTATTATTATTATACCACATTACTTGCTAAAGACGAGCTGGAAATGGCAGATATATTGGCTCGGGTAGCAGAAGAAAGTCGCAAATTTGGGTTGGAAATAAACAGAAACAAAACGAAGCTCATGATCGTTGACAGAGCCAATATGCTACAACCATCAAATAGACTCCAAGACCTTGAAAAAGTGCAAGATTTTGTTTATTTAGGCTTATCCATCTCTGCGGGCGGCGCATGCACATCAGAAATTAAAAGACGCATCCTATTAAATTCCATGACTGTACTGACCAAAATTCGACAAGATCCGGGCATCTCGAAGAAAACTAAAATGTTCATAGTACGTACGCTGGTGTTCCCAATATTCTTATATGGCGCAGAAACGTGGGCAATTAAAACACGTGAGCAGGAGAGAATAGATGCCTTCGAGATGTGGTGTTGGCGTCGAATGCTGAGAATACCATGGACAGCCAGAATAACAAATGTCTCTATACTGGAGGAACTCAACGTAAAAGTTCGGCTATCGGCCATATGCTGCCAACGTATTCTGCAGTTATTCGGACACATAGCTAGAAGTGATCCAAAAAATAATAATCACGGGCAGTGTGCCAGGACGAAGAAACAGAGGCAGAGCTGCAGCTCGATGGATCGACCAAGTGAGAACAACGTCACGGGCGACCCTATATGGAGCTGTGGAGAGGGCGCAGAGCCGTGAAAAGTGGAGACGCTTTGTCAGTGGAATGGCTGGTGAGAGTACCAATGATCACGACCCTCAGAACTGAGGAACTAGAGAGAAGAAGACATAAAAATCAAGGCAAAAAATAAGTAACTTTCATCTAGTAATAAAAACATACTGAAAATTACATGAGCCCAAATGATGGACGCTGTAATGCTCTACGAAACATTGCGTCATGTCGGTACGAACAACACACGGTATAACAATCTAGAAAAACGCCATTGGTGTTTTTAGTACGTCCTATTTTTGGTACATGAACACTGGAAATGTCTCATTAACTCATACCTACCTTATTTATTCAATAAACGCCCACAGGGCTCTTAATAGTATTTAGTTAAAAAGTACATAAAGTATTATAGAAAATAACATAAAATGAAATCATAACTATTACACTAAATAAGGGGGTTAAATGCAAAACCGCCACTGTGCATGATCACTATTTATGGGAAGATCAACAAAACTAGTAGCCAAATGACCTCTTCTTTTAAGTTCAATGTGCACATTGTACTTAAAATGCACGCACAAGTTGCAAATTAAACTTAAAAGAAATATTCTTTTTTCTACTGCTTTAATTGGTCTTTTCAAAAACAGTGATCATGCACAGTGGCGGTTTTGCATTATATATGTAATTAATTATAAAAAAAAACAAAAAGGAAATGAAGTGCAGATGAATAGAAACAAAAAACACATTAAAAATAGGAGAATTGAGGGGATGGCATTCGATGGATAGGATAGCTGATTTGACTGCAGCAGGAGTGGTGTGTAGCAAGTCCTTCAGCTCAGCATAATTATTAGCAGTTCTGTGGATGCTCACTAGGGGAGGGGAGAATAGTGGGTGAAGTTTGTCCTGTTGTACTCACATTGG
This sequence comes from Micrasema longulum, assembly GCF_059751315.1. Lineage (NCBI taxonomy): Eukaryota > Metazoa > Arthropoda > Insecta > Trichoptera > Brachycentridae > Micrasema > Micrasema longulum. The sequence continues at coordinate 327,632 of NW_028278821.1, forward strand.
AACGTGTGTTGGGAGTCTGGTGGTCCTTGTGGGTACACGAAAGTTTATCAGGAACATTAACTTTAGGCAATCTATTAGGGTTGCATATCACATTGTGATTAGAGTGAGGTCAGCAATTATACTTCTGGTGGAGAGCAATGATAACTTCAACTCAGACATCAAAGTTTAGTAGCGAATTCCGTCTACAGGTTTACCCTTTTGCGTTGCAGTTGTACAAAGGGCTCCAAACTGACTATGCATATTCCGGTTGTGATCGGACCAGAGCACAATTTAGAGATTTTATTAAAACGATGCTACTAAAATATGTATTTATATTATGTAAATTACGGAAAAAACACAAATTCCAATCCGCACCCACATAAATTATAAATAACAGCTACAATAAATACGCGCTTCACACAAATTGCATAAAAAATATCATTAAAAAGATGCCCTGCTACGGTAGATAAAAAATACTAGGACTTACATTACATTATTGGAAGAAGAACGAAAAAAGGGGGACTTGATAGAAACGCATAAGTTACTAAATGATTACTAATCGTACGACTGTCCCTTGCACGAAATATCAAATAAATCCCAACACCAATTTACGGGGTCATAGCTAAATCTTAAGAAAAACATCCCGGAGGGTGGTTTCAGATTGGAATAAATTGCCAAGCCTGGTTGTCCATTCCAGTTCAGTCAACCGTTTAGATCAGTGTTTCCCATGGTGGGGCACCACGCTTCAGAGATGAGAAACGTCGGCATTCCACATATAAAGGGGAATACCCATCGGTTATACAAAAAAATGCCTGAGGTGTACAAAATTGGAATATACGCCAAATTGTACTTTAAATATAATGAAACTCGTCACAAATTCAATAATTATCTAAAAACACAGAAACTGTGCAGGATGTAGGAATAATGGCATGGATTTGTGAAGAAACTAACACAAAATATCCTAATATTACTTTGCATGCCAGAAAATGATTATTACCCGTTCCCTCATCTTATTTGGTGGAATGTGGTTTTAGCGCTATAAGCGATTTACTCATTAAAAAACGAAATCGATTGGATATAACTAATAGAAGTATAGAGGAGACATAAGACTGAAATTAACTAAGCTGGATCCGGACATCAATTTTCTTTGTAGCAAGCGTAACTGAATTAAATCATGAATTAGGCGTCAAGATTATGTGTGTTAGTACACAATTTCAATTGTCACTTGTGTTTTATTATTGTTTTCATTATTATTTTATTCTACTTAATTACATTTTCAATTTGTGTTTTGTAATCATTTCAGTTATAATATGTGCATTAGAATAGGTTTTATTTAATTCCATTAGGGGTTCATATGTTAACAAACATATTACAATATGATTTGAAAATTTACCTGCTGTTTAATTAAAAAAGGATGCCGGTGGGGCATTTGACTTTTGAAGACTCCGGCTGGGCATGGTATAAAGAAGGCTGGAAAACACTGGTTTAGATGCTTTTTCGAACGAAGGAGAACGCTGACAAAAAGCATAGCACGAGATATAAACGGAAAGGCTAACCGCCTATAACGAAATAGTAATCTTAAAACTAACTCGTAGGTGCACAATGGAACACTCGACTTACGAAACACTTAACTTAACATGTATTTGACGACCAATTCATTATTATAAATAATTGCATTTTATTGTTACGTTAAAGATGCGCGTATTAAATTTATCAAATTAAAATTACATGCGCAAAAACTGGAAGATGACAATCATAAACAATAAGCAGTTTCATTGTACTAGATTTTTGTACTATCGGAATCCGGATTATGATAAATAGTAAGCTGTTTAATTTTATTATCTTTTTCAATATACAAGAACCAGTAACGCGCAATTAAACAGACACGTTACAAGCGCGTAATAGGTGGCATTTCGATTCGTAGGTTGCCTTCCTATCTCTTTCTCACATGGATATTTGCAAGAATATCGTGATTTGCAGTATATTTTTTTTAAATCGTCGAGGGAAAAGAAATATTAGCTAAAATTGAGATGCATTCAGTAAGGAAGTAATACACCAATGGCCAATGGTAAGAACATAGTATTTGATACGCAAATAAAATCCCGCATTATGGGGATAATATGCTAGACTCATTCGTCTTAAGAATCGCAAACGACTTACGAAAATTGACGAGTGACAGTATCCTCGAACCACCCATGCGAGTGAAGTCGATCAAAAGTCGAACCAGTCGACTTTATCTCTAGTGCCTCAACGCCCTCGATATTTACAATTGAACGCGACATTGTATCTTCAGCTATCAAACTGTTTTCTTATAAAACACTCGCCATTCATCTTTGAATGACAAATATTTCACTTTAATTTTAACGAATATTAGCAGTGATGAATGTTATGATGTCGGTGTATCGAGAATCGTGCAAATAATATATCTATATTATATATACCTACATATTTCCAACCGCTTCTGAAATGAAACACGATTTTAAAGTTATTTTATCCTTCGTCAATGTTAAAATACATATTTGAGATAATACATGCAATGCATATTAAATAATTAATAAGCTTTTAAAATCCATTAAACGAATAGGTATTTCGTATAAAATGTCAACGCGTGTTACAACGAGCCAAATTAAAAAAATAAAAAATACTGTGTCTCAGTAAACATTTTCGTTTGTCATTAAATTATAACATACTCAAAATACCCAAAGTAGCAGATTTGATTAGAAACAGTATGTGGCGGAATAAAATTAAAGTTTAAAAGTGGCACAAAAGCCATATATATATATTGATACATAATACGTATTTGTAAGTGTTGCCACTTTTTCATTCGCTTTATAATTAAATAGTAGAAGGTTTTTCAAGAATAGCAATTCGACAAAACAATCGAGATGACCACTTGACTATAGTCGAGTGGGTGACAAAATGTCATGTCTTTCCAGCATAAGGCCCCTGCGGCGCTATTCTGAACCGCTTTCGCGGCCGTAAAAAACACTATTATCTCGTGTACTCACATAAAAAATACGCGAGACGAAAGTGTTTTCTACGGCCGCAAGAGCGTTTGAAATATAAATTAACACGGCCGCGCTTTACTTCGAACGTAAATTCAAATCCGTATTCTGAGCTGGTATTCCAAACACTCTCGTGGCCGTATTTTCTCTTGTATTTACATGCAAAATACACGAGAAAAACTGTTTTTTCGTGCCGCGAGAGTGGTCCAGAATAGCACCTCTGTTAACACGAGCTCGTGTTAAATTATCGCGAACTTAGAATCAGACTGCTAGTGTGAATTCATATAAACAATAAATGAATCTAATTAGGTTCCCGTCAAATAACTAATGCACGGATATGCAGTATTGACAAAACGACAAATACACGCCTCTGATATTATAAAAAAATATAAGTAGTACAAGGCCTGAAAATTATTTTTAATTTCACAAAATTGTACTTATCAACGAAACAGAACACAAAATCAGGTTTTTTTTTTTTTTTTAATATTTTTATTTAGTGTACCACAACAGGCCAGGAGGCCCAATTAAAGAGGTGAATTAAAACACAGAACACCCGGGATTGAGAAAAATCACATAAAATTGTAGTGTTCCAATCAATACACACTTAAATAAAACACCGCCAAAGTTGTGCAATTGCTTGATGATGAATGGCTTTTTAATAATTTCTGACACAATCTGTAAAATAAAATAAATGAAATAACTTTGTGAAATTAGTGATTAAAAACAAAGTTATTTTAATTATTTTATTGTTAATTTATTATTGGTGTACATTTGTTACTAATACAGCAAACAGCAAAGATCAACAACATACATCTTTAATCTTGAAACAATGGAGCAGTAAATCTTTATAATCTTCAAATTTAAAGCTTTTTGTTGGCTCCAACCGTTCATCTAGATTTGCAGGGACAGAGTAATGTGTAAAGCTGGAGGAGATACTTGAACTGTCCTACGAACTTACAGACTTTCTCATCCCTTGAATAAACTCCCTTCGCATATTTCACGTTATCCAAAACCCCGGAAAGAAAAGCCATTTTTACAAGGCGACACGCAAGGAGAAAGGAAATTACACTACAGGGGAATTGCTTGGCATCGAAAAAGGAATAATGCTGTTTCTATGGAAAACCTTAAATTTACTAGTATTTTTTCAGATATATCTTTGGAGGATTGATTGAGTATTGTCTTGTGTGAATATTCAGAAGAGCCTTAAAGAAAAAATAATTTTCTTGAAATATTGACAGAGATACTGCAGAGAAATTATGGAACGGCTAAATATTATTTTAAGATAGTTGCTGAATCAAATATTTTAAAAAAATATGCTCGTTTAATAATGTATTAAAATATTTTACACATAATTAAAAGCTATTAAATTTAATATTCTACCTGCAGTACGCTGATTACATAAAATAGTTTAAGTTTAAAAAAAAATGCTTTTGGATAATGCATATTGTAATTTGCTAAAAAATAAACGAATTACATTACAGATTTCTACATATTCTGTAAATAAGATTTTTCAAAAAGGGCTTAAAAATAGTAAGAGTAAAGAAGGAAAGGTTAAAAAGAAAATGTGAGAAATTCTTCAATTATAAAAATACCTATCCTTTAAATAAAATTTGAATAATTTTTTTTCTAAAGGTTACACGATTGTGTCTACCCTAGAGCCTTGTTTTGTTAATTATTTCTATAAATATACGTACCTACTTATCTATAGAGGAGAACCGTGTTGAAGGAGTTCCTAACAAGTGTTCCCAGGGGCTTAGTATCCGCCCTACATTCGAGATTACTGAAGGAAAAGGACTTTCAGAAGGTTTTAAAAGTGAAAACGAGAGTGGAAAAATCTCTTAGCGGGGGTAAAAAATAAAATGAGAAATGTAAAACAATGAGAAGAATTTCAAACGAGCAGTAAGATTTTGAAATTACGGGAAGATTATCCTCTCCGTGTTGAATACATTTGTACGGCTCATAGAAGACAAAACATTGATCGTTTACGAAGGTAGGAACATAAACGAAGTCAATATAATGCATGAGCTACCTGCATCGCTTCAAGCTCTCCGAGATAGACAGCTGCCCATGCGACGATGAAACTCCTCGAGATGTCCCTCACCTGTTGATGCTTTGCCCCTTTTTCAGCTTTCAAAGGCAACAGCTGGAGGCACGATGCAGAAGCCTGGGTGAGGATCTACGCAACATCCCATCGGTGATAGATAATAAAGAACTCACACGAGAGGTAGTATCATATATGGTCAATATAGTGCAGGCAATTGGTAAAATAAACCAAAGTAGGGAAGAAAATGCCGAACACTCCTCTAGTAGAACAGAAGGCCCGTTGACTACTCCCAACAGGCCGGCTTCTCCTGAAGAGTTTTAAGTGGTTTCCTCTCCACATGAGCAAATGCTGAGAAGTTCCCGATTGGTCTAAATAAGTATATACCCCCTGATCCTAACAGTTTAGATAAATTTAAAGAAATTTAATTGCAGAAAAATCCACCTTTTTATATAAAAACCTTGTTTAATGTAAGCAAGGTAAATAATAAATCAACTCCCATATAAAAAATATAAAAAAAAAAATATATAATACATGAATAAATGTACAATTTAAAATATTAAAGTGTTACGTTAGTGAGCATATAATATATGGATGGTGTGAAAAAAATGAGTTTGTGTCAGAAACATGATTCAAAATTGATATTCTTACTTTAAAAATAATTTGATGAGTATCCTATGAATTCACTGTAATATCTCGATGTGTTATCCAAAAACCACGCAACTGTACCAAAAATAAAGTAACACTACCTTAAGATGCTTAACGTATTGTTGCGAATTAAGATCAATATGTGGCTAACGTGATAACAATATTGCAAAAATGTGTTAACCCCGCAATAAACGCTTGCATTCCCAGAATTGATTACAAGTTTTGATTATTACAAACGGCAGCTAACTTTTTGTAATTTGAGGATTCATATGGATAGTAAATCCCAAGCTTATTTTAACGTCTGGTTTACAACATGAAGCTTTTATTTGAATTGTATTAATTTTTACTCAGAATTTTCCATCACAATAAAATATATTCTATTGATAAATTTACAATTCAAAAATATATAAATTTTTGTAAATATTTTTTTTTGGGAAGTAACTATGTTTAAACATGTTTGCGTTATTGTTATTACAAATGGTAATACTTTTTAAGGTGTTCTGTAAACATGTGTTAACCCCCTTTTTGTTAAGTTTTTAGGTTAAAAAAGAATACATTTAAACATTTTGTCGACTTTCTTTTTTCTGTTAAGTACTTTGTATATATTATAATTAATAGCAAAGCTAAATGAGCTGTTCATATTGATGGAATCTGCGACAGATTAAGGTGATTTATGAAATCAAAAGCATACTCCCTTTCAAAACGTTAAGATACATATATACCTCGCTCATTGAATCCATTATATCTTACGGAGTGCGTGTCTGGGGTCTCACCTTCCAGTCTCATCTGGGTAAAATTTATGATATTCAGGTGAGACTGTCGAGGGGGATTGTACCGGATATCATAATCCGTGAGGCGAAACATATGGGCGAAGGTGTATATTTGAAATTCTGTAATGTCCTGCCGGTAAAACAACTTTGTGACTACAAATTGATTGTAGATCACTTTGTTGATCCGGAATATAAAAAAGAGTTTCCCACACTCACAACACTAGATAAAAAACTAAGGGCTCCCTGTTTGTTCCCCGAATTACAAATTACTTCGGAGAGCGAACATTAAATTGCGTTGTTCCAAGATTGTTCAATGATCTCCCACAAACCATCATTATCATGAAAGATCTTCAAATGAAAAAAAAGAGCTGAAGAAATATCTTCTAGATACTTTATAGTGCCTGTTTATAAATAATTTGTAAAATATAAATAAAATAAATGTAATATAAACCTGTCATAAAAAAAAATGTGTCCCACCGAAAAGTCTTTAGACTTAGTGGGTAACAGATTCTTGTATGTATTTTTTTAATTATAAATTAAACGCTGCTCTGCAGCACTGAAACTGAAAAAATATTAATCATATTTTTAAAAAATGCGCCTGATGTTAAACATCAATTATCTCAGTTTGAGATTGTTGTGGCTTTTTTTTGCACAACACCATCCGTATGTGGTGAGATTTGTTTTCATATTTTTTTCCAGGTAAGTTATTATTTTTAAAAGGCGAGTGTTTTTCGATGTTAAATAAAACATCTCCTCACTTACCAAAAACAAATATTTAAAACGTGTGGCGAAAAAGGATGTTTTTCGCATATTTGAGCTTCGCGGGATTCTTGTTACAAACGACGCGACGCGACGGTCAAATAAAGCGAAGTATTGTCTGAAACACTAAGGCTTTAAACAAATGTTTGTTTTGTGTTGCGTCACCGGGCTGAAACAAGTCTTTAAAACTAAAAGGAAACGTTTCACGTAGCGTTTGATACGATAGTTTATACATCTTCATTTTCGTCGTTACAGCGATGAAATAATTTAGAGAACACTCGCGAGTCACGGGTGACGTACAAATGTAATATATTGATATGGCTATAAATATTTAAGCTACGCAAGAACTTTCATACCCGCGTGACATTACATGAACTTGAAACGTCTGTTGTTTATCGCACATAGTGTATAATATTACGAAATATCTTTCTCCGGTGACTAGGTGAGTCTCGTGCCCGGAGCACCGAGGACTAATTGGCGTCGAGATACCTCATTCAAATTATCTGAAAGCAAACCGAGCGATAAATCCCTCGGAATATACAAGAACCTAGGATGCGAGTTTTCTTATTCGCGATTCCGCGGCAAAGGAAGAAGTCGTTTATCAAAAGAAGCGGCATGGCGGACAGGTCTGACAAGAGAGTACTTAACGACGTCCCTCGGAGTTCAGGGATCTGATTTTATAAATATTATCTTCAACAAACGCCGGGACAGTCGTATAAATTTCCTAGCGCCGCGAAAACATAAGTGATATCTATTATCTAATACCTACTCTCCGAGTAAGAGCGCTCAACGCCGCCATTTTAGATTTTAAGCTGTCATGTCATCGATTATCGCGAAACGCTGTGAAACCCAATCACCCGTAATTCATGTTTTTATTAACCTTTTTACACGATATTATAATTATATGTACATAAAAGATTTACTTATATTATTATATCATTTATAAAATCAACAGATCCGCTGATCTAATGAGGAACTTCCGCCTTACGGGAAATTGGATACAAAAAATGTTTTCTTGCGCGGGGTAAAAATTAGAGCATTAAATTTTACGGCAAAGTTTCTTGAAAATGTACGGAAAAAATAATAAAAAGTATTTTGATAAAAACGCACTACTTTGAATGACGTCACTGGTTCATGTGAATCAACCTACGATCTGAGAGCTATGGAAGATTTCCGGTCTGCTTGTCGCTTCTAAACCAATGGGAAGAACTGAATGAGAATAAGCGGAAATGAACCTCTGACGTTACACGCGGAGTTATTTCAGAAATACACAACTTTAAAAAATCGTAGCGCTGATAATAAAATATATAAAAATTATAAAAATAATTTTTTGACTTAGTTTAATAGTCTATTAACAAATAAAACAATAAAAAAAACCACTGAACTTCCTCATTTAGCATTCCTCTGTTCGCAGCTATCAGTCCCGGCATTCTATAACCAATGCGGATGGTTTTACGCTTAAATAGAAGATTAGTACATTTTAATACATATTTAGATAGTTTTTATACAATTTCGATTTTCTAAATTATTTTTTACGATAGATTAAGGAGTATGGATACAATCAACGTAGATACGGGATCTCTCTTTGAACAAAATAATAAAAACAACATGTGTGGTTTACGTCTTATAAGAACAACAGTGATCTATAGATGAAACGATATAACTTTTTGTTAACATTGCCTAAGACCCGAGACGATAGAACTGTCCAAAAATAAAAGAACCAATTTATAAACAGTCGGAATTTATTGCTTCATTCACGAATTTTCCCAGCGCCATCTGCGTTTTTTTAATACAAGAAATATATGGAACTTCGTAGGCTGCTTTCGAATTATTGGGGAATATATCGGCACATATTCGCAATCAGAAGAAGGGGTACGTCGCAATGCAGAGTAATGTCAAGGTCACATTCAAAATAACTTTTTTTAAATGTAAAAATGGCAATCATCTACTTTAGCTGAATCCTTTGATTTTGATTTCCCGCCAACAGAATTTTCCCCGGTAAAAACAGGAACATTGTAGATACATTTAGTAAGGACATATAAAAAACTGAGTATTTTAAAATTATTTAACGGTAACTTTGAACTTTCGATAAAACAGTAAAAAATATAGGTTTTAAATAAAAGAAAAACAATCTCGGCGCATAACGAGTTACTCTTATACTAAAATCTACGTAGATATGTTAATAATAGCAATCTAAGTAATGAATTGGATTTTAAAAAAAAGCAATAACCCGGTAAGCTTCTATTTTAGGGGCTTGTCAGCAGATGGGAAAGAAAGGATATGGACTACACTGGCTACGTTTTCCACAGAGGGTCGAATACAAACTCTGTTGGCTTATGTATAAGTCACTGCACAACTCTGCTCCAGGATAAAAGGAAACTATGCATTCCAGGTGAACTAGCTGACAGGCGTCTCACGCTTAGATCAGCTACGTCTACGGCGAGAGGAAGAGTTATTGTACCTCTACGCAAACAGCGCACAAAATTTAGTGAACGCGCATTTGCGGTCGCAGGCCCTATGGCATGGAATGCTCTCCCAGCGGAGGTGCGAGGCTGTAAAAGTAAGTGATGTTTCGGAGAAAACTTAAAACCCACTTGTTATCTAAATCATTTGAATAAATCCGTAGCATGTGTCAACAAAATAAATTGTTTTAATTTAATTACAAATTTAAAAGCTTCAATAAAAAAAACTTTTAATTATAGAATCACTATGTAAATATTATTATTACTATCCATAGTAATAATAATAAAGTAATAGCGCCACGGCGCCTCTTTATTTATCAAAAATACTGCTAAAAACGTACTTATTTTTATCGGTGTAAATTTCCTAGCAACAAAAATACACGATCGTATACAGAACATATTGAATTCGTGTTGTTAAAAATCATGATTTTTTATCACGTGTTTTGAACTACAATACCTGTGGCTATTAAAACCTTTATCGTGAAATCGATCAATATATCTTCGTTGTGTTATTCTACAAAAACAAATATTTATTATATCGTTTGAAGTATACGGATTTTCCGTTGCATAATAAATGGTGACAATGAAAATTGTACCGCTCAAATAGCGGAATTGTTAGCGATATCACGTTTTAACCTTAGAAAGTCACGAAATTTTTAACAGTGCAGTCGATAAAAAAAGGTTTAGTGATAAATAATGTAATGCATAGTATAGTTATCTATTCAAGCTAAATAAACAGTTAAACAATAATACAGAGTTTCGGTAGTAGAGCCACACAATGAAGTGCTGTATATTATGTGGTTGATATTACTGTAGGTATTATAAAGCAGAGGCGAACCGTGTATAGAAGCGATTGTGCGCAGCTTACTATTATATTTGACTAACCATAATAATGTTTTATTGTAACTTTATTTACAGAAAAACAAATAAATAATTGTCATTTATTTTAAATCATGTCCATCGTTTGTATTTTTATCCTAATATAAATATAAATATTAATAAAGCGCGCTCAGCGTCTGCGGTGAGCCAAGAAACTTGCTGATTATTCCAGATTATTTTTTCATACAAATAAGTATACTGTATTTGGAATGACTTAGCCCAGTGCGGGTTTTTTCTCCTAGATTAAACTTGCAGATTACACAAATTATTTGAAGATTCTTGATTTGGAAAACAGTATTTCAAACATTGTTTCTTAAGGGCTATTTTTCTTCGAGATGGTACTTTTGGCATAAGGCCATAATAACTCTAATGCGTCATATTGCAGGACATATGGCGCTCGACGCGGCCGTTTTTAGCACTATTAATTTCTAGAACAATTCGGCCAGTTAACATTTTAATTGAATACCTAATATCGACTGAATTCATGGTGCTATTTTTTATTAATTTTTTTATGAGTTATGTATTAAAGTAATGGATAATATATCTATATAATATAATATAATATATTACGAAGTTACTTCGTTTGAGTTGATTTCATGGATGGGAGTTGTTGTACCACATAGAACCATAAAAATATCTATTTATGGTTTATATTACTTAAATTATATCATGTACCTTCTATGTAGGTACAAATATATGATAATTTTTTAGAGCTTACCTGTAAATAAAATCACCATTCACCACTGCTATAAAGACGAAACAAAGATTTAGACTGTTTTTTTTTTTTAATCATTCAGAAACAACGAAATACAATTTTATATAGATTTAATACATACAGGGTGTTCCTTAAACCCTGTCACATCCGAAACCACGATGATCAGTATGGGCAAATAGACATATTAGCATATTTAAAAAAATATTTAGAACAAACAATTTTTTTTATAAGAAAATTAAAAAAAAACAAATGGTTGTGTACTTCTGCAGGGGAGAAGCGAGGGGGGCGCCGCCGCGCGGTTGACGGTATATTAGACTCCCCCCTCCCCCCACCTCGTTTCACCCCTGCAGAAGTAAGCAACCATTTGTTTTTTAAATATTTTATTTTTGTAAATTTTATTCGTTCTAAAAATTTATTTTCATACTGATCATCATGGTTTTGGATGTGACAGGGTTTAAAGAACACCCTGTATATTTATAGTAACGTCTTCCATAACGCAAAAGCAAAAACCATTATTGTGTACATAAAGGGGAGTGATGTGTTTTAATAAGGTGTTTACTAATTTTTATTAGAAAAATATATAGTGTTTTCAACGAGTGCCTCATAAAAAAGAATTTCGAATTCGATTTTTGACTTCTTTCTTAAAAATGTTGTATATCTGAGTGCTCCTTTATTCCACTCTTTTAATTTTACTCGTGACGACACTTTTTTCTCTCAGTTGTTTTACGCCAATACTTGACGGATAAATTAGGGGATGAAGCGCTAATTGGTCGAATAAATAACTGGAAGTGTATCAAGTATTTTCAATTGGTAACATATATTAATATTTAAGTTATTGTATCATTACAATGGATTTCCATCAGGAATTGTCAATAAATAATATAAATGAAAAAAAAATGTTTTGTATTCATTTTAACAAAAAGTCTAAGTGCCGATTTATGACGTGATTTATTTACAATGTGCACTCTTTCTTTATTTATTATTAATATCGAATAGCCTCGTAGTCTCGAAAAGTCTCGAAATTTCGAGACTTGGTTTTGGAGTCTCGTCTTAGTCTCGAGATTCAAATTTGTGTTAAGAATGGAAGCCCTACGTTCAGCCATATTTATTTCTAAATAATTACTTGCTATAGTTGTCTTGTTTCACAATGGTCACGCGTCACGCACATAACGTGCAATAATGCACAGGGCATTTGGACAGTGTTGTGCAATGTTCATTCAATCAACAATTCACAATTTTAATGGAAATGAAGATAATCACGTAACTGGCGTCAAAGAGCTGAGCTGCTTAGCAACAACATTTTTAAAATTATATTTGACTGCGAGGCGACAGTAATAACAATCATCGTCATTCTTCTTACCTTTTAGATGTCGGTCTATGAAATATACTACTGTAAAAAATAGAGATGAAACGGATATCCGGTAACTATCCGGTAACTATCCGGTAACTATCCGGTATCCGACCTAGTTATACAATCCGGCAGGATACCGGATTGTAGCCTAATATCTGGCGGATATCTAATATTCATTAAACTAAAAAAAAATTGAAATAAGTGCCACTGAATTGATGTATTGATATCGACCGTATTTCGGAAAAGGGAACCATTATTATTTGAAAAAAATACTTTATGCATAAAAACGTTATACAGTGTTTAGTGCATTCTAAAAAAATCATTTAATCTACCAAAAAATATAACAACAATAGCTTGAAAACAAATAAAAATTGCGTAAAAAAAAATAAGCGCAAGGGGTGAAACTACCCAAACCTATTATAATTATTTAAATTATAAACTTATGAATCATATTGATACGCAACTTATTGCGATAAGTGATCATTAAAAAAATACGATATAAATATTTTAACTTCTTTTGTTTCATGCCCATTTAAATATTTGTTTTTAACTATGAGAAACATTTGATATCCTGTGGCCAGATATCCGGCTTGGGGCTCGGCAAATATCCGGCCAAACCACTTTTTGTTTCATTACTAGTAAAAACACCATGTTAAATAAATATTTCAAATCAACCATGTCGGAAATCAAACCTGAGACCTCTTGCATTGTAGGTAAACGCTTATTATTTTACCACGACGCAGACAGTAATAACAATACTATAATTTAATTGCATTATTGAACTTGTCTTAAAACGTATGAAGAAATAGTATAAATAGTTGAACATTCATTATTATTTCCTCTATCCAATTGGAGCATAAGGCACTGAATTAGTACACCAATAGCAGCTTATTTGTATTAATTATATCATATGGAATGTAAGACGAAAAGTCGTACGCTCCAGGAACAATAAAATATTGCAGTGTAGACATATCTTTAAAACCAACATTTCGCGAATCACACCTAGGACCTCAGTTAAAAATTACACATCGAATTCACATACCTACCTAGGTGGATATTATTTATTTATTTACTATTATATGCCCAGAGGGCTTTTAAATGACAGGTACAAAATTAATTGTCTTCGCATATTGTGGAAATTTCAAATATTATTTTGAATTAAAATTTTAATTTATTTATTTATACGTATGTTAATGTTTCAAAATAACTCTTCTATTTTTTAAAATTATTTTCATTATAAAAATAGCACCAAGTCCATACCTCTGTTTTTGATTCTATGGATATGATTTAAAAAATTAAAATAACACACCCTTTTCAAGAATTTTAAAGTTATCTTAAAGGTAGTAGTAAATCGTGGATTGAATGCATGTTACATAACACCTTGCAATTATTTTCATTGTGACACAGATGCTGTCGCCACAGTCAATGTCACGGACGAGAGTCGTGATCTGCGGATATCACTTACAAGTCTGTGTAGTAAATACGGCCGAGAAAACAATTCAACTTTGCTCCACTGAGTGTAAACGGCTGCAATAGTCTGTGGAGGGAATTACAGTTGGAGTACATTGTGTGTCTGCACACGACTACAAAAAGGAAAAACAAGATCGATATAAATAATACTGTACGGAAAAAGGAGAGCTCGAAAACCGCATAGCTAATTGTCGAGACTGAAAAGTATTATGATAGATTTAATATTTTGCGTTTGTTCTGACTCGACGTATCGGCTACCGTTGCAGGAGCCATCTTCAAGATAAAGTATGTGGAGTGTAGAAAAAATTAACTACTGCGTTTTTTTTATTTATATTAATTTTCACGCCCTACGGGCTTTTACATATATTAGAAATTACATTCAAGTGCAGCAGTAAAACATTAGTATGTAAATATGGTTGAAATTAAAGATAACATAGGAAAAGCTAAAAGATACAATAATAAGTAAAAATCAGGAAATGTACCAACATAGGGTACATAGAAAAATATTTAATAAATTTACATATGAAAACATACACACATACATATACATACATATAAGTTTTTACATTATTATAGAGATACATGAGAAAAAAAAAAGTAAATAAAGAACAATATTAAGAAATTTTATACAAATTAATTTATAACCTTTTGAATACTTAACCTATATTTATATAAAGACAGACGAAATATATCAACTTCACCATACTCGTTACCTAGCCGGTGTAGTCTAGGTATTGGTGAATCAAAGAGAGTGGAGATTCGAAAAATAACGTTAGCTGCCGAGTATTTCGAACAGGTACTTTTAAGCTGATAACACTAGTTAATTCCGGGACGTCCAATACGCCATTTGCTATTTTTATATAAATCATTTATAATTCTTCTTTTACAAAGAGTTGACATATTTAGTGTACATAATAAATGATCGTAATCAATATTTGTTTGGACAAGCAGTTTGTACCGCGTGGCAGTCGGCAGTAGGCATTTTAAGTATAATTTTATTCAACAATGTTTTGAGTATGTTCAAATGTTTAAAGACAGGCTGCATTTCCTCCGTAGGGAGAATTAGATATAAATTTATTGCAACAGAGATGGAAAACATTTTTGAAAAGAGAACATCGAAGTTTATGCATTTACAGGGCTTATGACCTGTCATTGGCTGGTTTAAGTGGCCACTTTACACAATGTGTAACATTCACCATTCTGCCCATGTTCAAACATCCACATTTCCTCAACTTTTGCATCAGTTGACTAAGGTTGGTTTTTGTATATTTGGATACGTTTATTTTATACGTAAATTTTAATTTATTTATTTATACGTATGTTAATGTTTCAAAATAACTCTGCTATTTTTTAAAATTATTTTTATTATAAAAATGGCACTAAGTCCATACCTCTGTTTTTGATTCTATGGATATGATTTAAAAATTAAAATAACACACCCTTTTCAAGAATTTTAAAGTTATCTTAAAGGTAGTAGTAAATCGTGGATTGAATGCATGTTACATAACACCTTTAAGTGGCCACTTTAAACAATGTGTAACATTCACCATTCTGCCCATGTTCAAACATCCACATTTCCTCAACTTTTGCATCAGTTGACTAAGGTTTGTATTTGTATATTTGGATACGTTTATTTATGTAAATTGTTTGTGAAAATATTTTTTTAATAAAAAAAACAGAGGCATTGAGGAGATCCTGAGGGGTGGGGATGACGTGTTGGCCTCTGTCCATACGTCCTCCTCCCCTCTCCTTAATCTGCATAAAGTTGGTATTCCTTAGGAATATTTATAATAACTTTCCTCTATGCGCAGCTGACAGAGAGTCCCCCAGGACTCTATAACAGCTGCGGGTGGATGGTGGGCTTAAGGATCTCCCCTCAATGTTGACTTAGGTTTCAGCTCTTTTACTTCAAAAAAGTCAACAGATATGTGTAAAATGGCCACTAGCCAATGACAGGTCAAAAGCTCTGTAAATGTCTAGACTTCCATATTCCCTTCTCAAAAATGTTTTCCCTCTCTGTTGCAAACAATTAGGACATTTTATTGTTTGTCGTGCGTCGTGCGTAGTGCCGAGGACCATGTCGAGTTTGATTTAAATCACCAAAAAATACGAGACATATTGATAAAAGTTATGTATTTTTAAAGTACTTATTTTCACATAGCACTTGAAATGAGATGATACTTTTATGATATTTTGATAACACGAACATGGATTTGCTTTTAATTACATTAAGTTTTAAAAAAACAATACGGATATTGTTTTAAAAAAATAATAATACGAAAAATGCCGGCAGTTCAATGTTTAAAATTAAGATTAGAAAATCATTCTTCATTTTAAAAAATAAGCTATTTGACGTGTCCATGTTAAAAATGGTGCCAATAAAATATATGAAAATATCGCTAATCCACAAAGCGTGTATTTTTATCAAAAACAAAAGGAGTTATTGATGTTTCATAATAGATTATAAATTTATGATTAAAAATAATAAATACCTTTTATCTATTTGTAATTAAGTACCGATAGTTCATCAAATTAGAAAATGTAATATTTGAGGGTATTACTTGCAAACTCTGTAAAACTCAAAAAATCAAAAAAGTTAAATACGAATTGAAACTTATTCAGATACAATTGTTTACAATAGTTTTAACATATTCAGTTCAAAATACGACTTTATTTGTTAGAGTCTGACATTCAAATTAATGGGTTTGTTGCAAACATGGCAACCTCTACTTGAGTATTGCAAAGCTGGAAATCTCTAAATTTAAATGAATTATTTCACAATGTTCGCAGACTGGCTGGATTTCCACCCTTATATATATATAGTTGGATAATTTATACAGTGCCATTTTTGTGAAAATCACCTCAAGGGCGCTGTACAATTAATAAATAATATCCCAGTACGTCTAGCAGCTACAGCGCATGGACGGTTGGGATTATAGTTCCTCGTTTTCAATTACGATCAATCAAAAATTATAACAGATAGGAGCTAGATTACAGGACGTATTGCAGCTACAGAGCGCATAGACAGTTAGAAATTTAGCTCCCATTTACAAATTTTAAAAATTGACAAATAAATTTAGTGTATTAAAGATATTTAAAAAAAAATTATATGAATAGTAAAAAGGAGTAAGATTACAACACGTCTTGCAGCTACTAAGCGCATAGACGATTGGAATTCTAGACACCATTCACAAAATTTAGGTATTTTAAATTTGATATATGAAAGCTAGATAACCAATCATCGTGCAGCTACAAAGCGCATGGATGAGTGGAATTCCAGCAAAGTTAAAACAATATCAATAAATTTATAAAAAATAGAGCATACTAGTAAATTGGTCAAGTTTTCATGCCAAGAAGTAAGCAATAAAAAACTAAATAAATCAAACACTGTTTCAACTCCATGGTTAACAAAGGGAGATAGATGTCCAAAGAGAAGCTTTTGTAGACAGTAGGTAGATACCGTCGCCATGTGGCCCGCTGGCTGCTAGATAATTTCTGGAAACACACGTGTGCAGTACTATTATGCCTTTTGTTCCAACGACTTGGTGTCCATTTTGGTCCCTTATGAGATATTAAGATCTAAATTTGTTGCAACAGGGAGGGAAAACATAATTAGGGAAAACATAAATAACTCCTATGGGAAGAAATTAAGCCAGTCTGCAAAAATTTGTACATACTCAAAACATTGTTAAATGAACTATTTGATAAAAGAAGTATAAAAAATGAAAAATTGTTTTCAGGCGTTGCCTAGTAGGTGAATTGGTTTAGCCGGATAAATCTCACCCACGTGATAAAGGTTTCAGCTCTTTCACTCCACAAAAGTCAACAGATGGAAGAGTTGAGGAAATGTTGATTTTTAAACATAGGCAGAATGGTGAATATTATATAAATTGTAAATGGCTAGACTTCCATATTCCCTTCTCAAAAATGTTTTCCCTCTCTATTGCCACAAATTTAGAATTATTTCACTGTTGTTTCTTGACAAAATCATGATTATTTAATTACTCGTTACGTATAAAGTTTTAACTGGTAATAATGTAAAATTGAAATATAAAAAATAAGTTGAAGCTATTATTGTATCAGTTTTTTGTAATTTGCTCAAAATAAAGAAATATGAATTTTGCCGGGTTTGCAAATTTAAGGTAAACATGAACAGAAAATATAAAAGGAAAATAATGAAACCCACTAAACCGCGAAACCGGCTTGTCAGCAGAATAGTACCATCATTTGTGTGAATTTAATTTTGTCGGTATGTAGTAAACTTAGTATCAACGTTTTACAAAATGCTAATACTTCATTCAATTAAAAAAAGTTTAATTGGATCTATGTTAATAAAAACACTAAGATTCAATTATTGGAAAATGCTGTATTTGTTGCGAGACAGGCGTAGGTATCATCTTTTGGGGCTGCATTAGTTACAAAAACCCAACGATTTGAAAGTGATAAAAGTTTTTTAATATATATATGTTTAATGTTTACATTAAAAATATAAATATATGAAGACTCTTTTGGTAGACATATGTAAATACACAACATAATTCATCATCACTCATACTAAAAGCAAGGTAAAATAAACATTCCACCGGTAATAACATCTTTTGACCAAAAGCATTCAGTTTTTATGGAACCTCGTGTATACAATATGCTCCCACAAGATATTTTATGCAAATCAAATAAAAAAATATACTTAAGAGTGCCTTTTAAAAATGGGAAGGAGTTAGAGCAGCAATTAAGAGTTTGTGTGTGATTAATTTTTTTTTGTCTAATATATCACTGGAATCTATCATTTTACTACCAGTTTTTACCTTACTGGACTTTTTATACATATTTTATTCAGTTTCATACACTTTGACGGTTTTTTTTTAGTTCGATAATTTTTGTAAGAGTTTCATATTTTTAAATATTATTTTATCTAATACAAGATCTCTATAGTCAAATCATTTCTACACATTACTAGGACTAAATTTGCTGTATTATATAAATTTTTAAAAAAATGTTGCCTATCTCGGAACAGGTATTTACCATACCTAGTGAGGAAAGATAGTATCTACATAATAGGTTTGCTTAAAAATTAATTAAAAAATAATTTTACACAATTGTACTACAATTGCACTGCATCTAATATTAATTTCACCCTTTGGAAAAACGCTTATCTAGCAAAAGGACAAATGCAAAAAGATCTTATAAGATTTAATTTTTAAAAATGGCATAGGAAAATTGAAGTTCAGTATATCGTCAACCATTGGTAAATCAACCATTGTAACCGAAGGCCGGGCATGCGTGAAAAAATATCAAAGAAACAATATTTAGCACTCTAGATTTTATTATTTCGCCTTTTAAGAACTAAGGACACAGTAATTAGTATATACAGTAATTAGGAAATATTACATAGATATATTATTTTATTTAAATAAATAAATATTTACATTCTACCTAGATATTTAAATTTTCGGGGCCATTTTAAACGAGTTGTAAATAACTCACCATTAGTAAAATGACAATCAAATTGGGGTTGAGCAGGGTTTATAGATACCCCTGATCCGTGACATCATTACGGGACGACCTATTTGACATTGATCTTCGTAAATTAAAATAATGTACAAATATACCGTCATGTAAAGTGTTTCAAAAACAAAAATCAAAATCAAAAAAATGTTACTTGTGTCGATATTCGCTAATAAGCGGAATGGGGAATGTTGTAAAACGTAAAGTGGCCACTTAACCCAGCCAATGACAGGTCATAAGCCCTGTAAACGCTCGAATATCCATAATCCTGAATTTGAAAAAATTCTACCTCATCTCTGTAGGGAATATTGATACAAATATGTTTCAAAAACATTTAGTAATTTCTCTAATTTGCATTGCATGTTTCTCTTATGGTGCCATGCTCGAGGTCGATTCCTAAAAAAGGTTGACATAAAATATCATATTTTTAGAGGTGATATTAAGCTATTTTTATGTGGTCACTGCGCTGGCACCTGAAGCGTAAGACTGACCACCTTACCTTCATATAATGTGTGCTCAAAATACGCTGCTTTTGATCAAACATTACAGTACCCTATACACCGTCAGCGTCGAATAAGAGGATGCTGGAGATATTCAGAGTAAAATTAGGCATCTCAAAATCAGAGGGATGCTTATTCAAATATGCTGGATAAGAGGACATGCTGGTATCGCAGAAAATGAGAGAGCAGATGAACGAGCAAGAGCCGCAATTTGTAAAAGAACGGTACCTTTTTTCTCAGAATTTCCCCTTAGCTTTGCTAAACGCTGTATAAAACAAAGTACGCAGCAGCGTTGGGAGGATCATTACCGCGCTTCTTCTGCAGGTAAAATCACTAAAATGTTTTTCCCAACGCTGGCTGATGCAGCAAACTTCCGTCGTCATCACCAAAGTACTTTCGAAACGACCCAAATTTTTACCGGACACGGAGCTATGAGAAGTTACCTATTTAGGTTTAAATTAAGAAATGATGACTATTGTCCATATGATATTTCTTCATAGAGTATCGAACATCTAATATAACATAACATAACATAACATAACAGAACATCTAATATAAAATAACCCAGAAAAACACTATCTGTATCGAACATCTGTTATTTCAGTGCCTATTTTTCAGTTTACAACGCCATAATCTTGAAGCAGAAAGCAAAAAAGGTGGGATATCCTTAACAGATATCCACACTGTCGTTAAAAGTAGTTATCACGCGCCATTGATCTTGGACTTTGCAACAATGGTGATTGGACTCATAAAGGTAATAAACAAAAATCAATCAATGATCGAACATCCCATTTCCAAGACAAACAAAAACGATTTTTTCAGAGTACCTTAGCCTTGTACATGACGCGTAAGGCTACTAAATACAGGGGTCCAATATAGTAAAAAAAAAAAAAAAAGGGGGGGTGATGATGATGATATCTTAAATAAATATTTATGCGGGTATGTCTCGGATGTCATTAATAGATTTTAACAACTGTGGCGTAAAAAAAAAACGAATTATTTATGAACACTGTTTATCGTATATCGATCAAACGGATCATCAATAATTATTGTGTTTCCACATTGTGATAGTATGCGTAAAAAAATAATACACAAACCGTTGAAAACCAATAGTGTAAAATAATATTTATTTATTTTTTAAATAAGAGGATTTACGTTCGGTAACGTTAATTTTTTTTTATATTTATTTATTTATATACGGCATTTCTGCCATTTACATATATGTGGTTTAAAGGTGCTTAAAAATAAAAACATTAAAAAAAAATCGAGTATGAAATATTAATATACTCGTACTGTACACATTATTAATTACTTGAAATACATATATATTAAAAAGAAATTTTACAATAACAAAATACATTAATCAATCAAATTATAACTATTCCAACCCAATCTTCTGAAGATAATTTGCTCTTTTTGATAAAAATATGTTGGTCACTTTATTTTTTAAGTTAGGCAGAGATAAACTAAATATATCAAAATGTGATGTATATTCATTCCCGGTATTCTGTAATCTAACAATAGGTGAGTTATATTGAGCTACCGTTCGAGAATTTTGACAATAAAATGATGTTCTGCTTAATCTAGGTGGTACATAGAATGAAATCAATTTCAGTAGATCGGGGGTATCAAAACATTGGTTTTATTATTTTATATAACATCGTAAGATCGGTCGATGTTCTTCGTTCTTGCAATTTAGTTAATTTAAGAGTCTAAAATTTTGTTATAATTTAATTTATTAGTAGAAAAACCCATCTTAAAATTAGTATATCTAAGAAATTTATTCTGAATTCTCTCAATAGAATCTGAGAAAGTGATTTGATAAGGTGACCATATTGGAGAATTATAATCTAGTTGGCTTCTAACTAGATGTTCTAAGTACAAATCCTAATAATTTTACAGCTTTGTTAGATATTTTAATAATGTGCTCTTTAAATAATAATTTTGAATCGAACAAAACACCCAGATCGCTCACGGTAGAAACATCAGTAATTTTAATTTGATTTAACATGTAATTAAATAGAATCGGATATTTTATTTTATAGAATCTCATAGCTTGACATTTGCTTAAATTGAGTTGTAATTTATTTTGTTGGCACCAGATGTTTAATTTGGATAAATTATGGGACAAAATGTTACAATCGTTAATGTTTTTTATCTCTTTGAATATTTTCAGATCATCTGCAAATATGAGTACAAGTACATTATCAAATATATCAATTACATAATTTATAAATATTAAAAACAACACTGGACCAAGATGCGAGCCTTGAGGTACTCCACTAACTGATTTAAATTTATATGATAATATATCATTTATTTTCACTGACAGGTTTCTATCGAACAAATATGTTTTAAACCAATTTAGTAAATTACCTTTAATTCCAGATCGTTCTAATTTGTTAATTAAAATTTCATGGTTTACTTTGTCGAAAGCCTTGCTAAAATCTGTGTAAATAGAATCGATTTGGGTTTTTTTGGATAGTAACTAACTAACTAACCATCACGCCATTTCCCCGGAGGGGTAGGCAGAGAGGATAGAACGCCACAACACTCTGTCCTGGCACACTTCCTTTGCTTCCTTCACACTCATACATCTTCTCATGCACGCACGTCGATTATTCCGACTTTTCACATGACCACTTTCAAGAATTTGTTGTACTTGATCATGCCATGTCTTTCTCGGCCTTCCTCGACTTCTACAACCAGACACATTCGCATCATAAATCTTTTTAGCCGTTCTTTCATCATTCATTCGCTCCACATGACCGAACCATCGCAAAAGACCTTTCTTAATTTTGTCGATAATGCTTAACTCAGCCTTGCATTCTGCTCTAATTTCGACATTAGGGCACCTATCATACATTGTTTTTCCGCACATTCGCCTGAGGGATCGCATTTCAACAGCATTCAGTCTACTTTCGTCCCTTTTTTTCCAACTCCATGCTTCGCTTCCATACATTAGGGTTGGTACCAGAACTCCATTATGAACTGCTAATTTAGCCTCTTGCGATAGACACTTATTTGCTACGACAGACTTTAAGGCACCATTAACTCTGTTACCGGCACTAACCCTCCTTTCAATATCCTTGTCCATATTTCCATCTCTAGTAAACATACTACCCAGATATACAAATTCTTCGACCTGTTTCAAACTATCTCCATTTACTACAATCTTTTTGGATAGTGCATCAGATATAATATTTTGATATAGTAATAAATTAGTTAGTGTCGATTTATTTGAAACAAATCCATGTTGGGCGGGAGTTATTGGTTTAGTTATATTTAAATTATGTTATTATTATTGCCAAGAAAACAGAATGCATACTTACATATTTACGCAGGGGAAACATGTGAAATAATGAAAGCACATCTGATTTAAAATCACACCATTATAAAATCAAAGTATTGATTTTCGAAAACAAAACAGGCACATCACTAATTTATTCCATATATCGGAATTTAGAATTTGCTAGAGCGCACCGCACCACACGTGAATTCGAATATTTGTCACAGCGAGATGAATATATTATTTAAAATTTGGGAATTTCCGATTTACCGTTGGCGGGACATGGCAAAATAATACGCGGTTTTAGCGGCACGTTCGAAATTCCACGCGGCCAGAGTTAAATGACAAACTGTCAATGTGCGGGGAGGAGGACGGCGGGGAGTAAACGGATCCGCGCAGGTGCGATCGGGCGGCATACACTACCGACACTGTACGACAAAAATAATGAAATATTACGAAGGTACTTAATACCTATAATATACGATAAACAAATGATAACCCACAACTTAGCACGGCATAAATTAGCATTAGCATATTATGATTCTTTTATTATTAATTTACACAATAGCATCTCAACAACTTGAAAATTTGAACTCAATAATTTCAATAATGAGAAAGTTAAGTGGTTTTAACATATATTTTTTATTTGTTAATAGACTACTAAACTACGCCAAATTTCAAAAATAATAATTATGTATCGTATTATCAGCGCAATGATTTTTCAAAGTTTTGTATATCTCGGCTGCGATTATGAACGGCTATCTTCATCGGTATATACTGAGACGGTATAAACTAATATCGATAATTTATTATTTACGAAAGTGTGTATATTTGTATGAAAAGACAAAGTATCTTCGTCGGTAACCGGAAACTGAACATGTTTAGAAAAAAAAATGAAAGCATATTCTATTTTTCGAACAGATAACTTAATTTTACTTTGTAGATAAAATTGAAGATACATTTTAACTTCCCATCAGAATACGTCGTTCACTATGGCAAAGACACTTAAAATCCTTTACTGTACATTAGTGCGAAGCAACTTAGAATATGCATCACAAATATGGAATCCTATGTACAATGTGCAGATATCACGCATTGAAAATATTCAAAAAAAAATCGTAAAGTTCATGTGTTTCCGGTTGAAACTTGAGTTTAAATCTGACCAGTATATTCATATATGTAAAAAACATCACCTACTGCCTCTGCAAAAACGTCGTGAAATAGCGGATATAATTTATTTACTTAAAATTGCCTCTGGTTCAATTGACTGTCCTGAACTACTTTGCAAACTTTCTATCAATGTTCCTTCCAAAGTTTTAAGAAATAACCCTCTTCTTCACATACCTCTTGTTTCATCTAATTATAGGCAAAATTCATATTTATGGCGAACTTTTAATAATTTTAATGTACTAAATAAATCATTTAACATAGATTTATTTGAAAATAATCTTAATAACGTGCGGCGTTTGCTTTCAAAATAACTCGTAGTATTTTTTTCTTTTCTTTTAAATTTACATTTAATTACTATTCATTTTATGTTCGAGAATCTTTTTTAACTTACTGTGATGCTACTTGTGAAAACCTGTAATTGGCTTATTTGTTATTTGTTTTGTTATATAAATATGATATCATTATAGCTGTTGGTTATCAAAATAAATAAATAAAATAAAATACGTACCCTGGGCCTCAATTATGAAAGCTTTCTTCATCTGAACATATCGAGACGGTATACTTAACTTCTGTATCTACCTCGGTATGTTCTTTTGCTTTTTATTTCGTTTTTGAAATATCACTTAAACTCTAAACTTCATTGTCAAATAAAATATTTAAAAATGTAAATAAGGGCTAGATTTCTTTTTGTCCATACGCTCTGTAGCTGCAAGACGTTCTGTTATCTAGCTCATATATATCATAATTGTAATATATCATAATTGGAGACGAGGAACTAGAATCCCAACCGTCCATGCGCTCTGTAACTGCAAGACGCGTTGGGATATTTATTTATTGTACAGCGCCCTTGAGGTGATTTTCACAAAAATGGCGCTATATAAATTATCCAAACATTATTATTATTATTATTATTCTACCTACTTGTCATCTCAACATCATATATATGATCGAATAGAACCAATGAATGACTCCGAACTTCTAAAAATACTCCTGAAAAGTTTTGAAATTTTTTAAGGAATTGATAATCGTCCACTGAGAAATATGAACTTTGATAAAGCAATATCCGTTTATGTGCTAAGTTTATAAATGTAGCGTGCTAATAAAATCAAATAAAAAATAGCAATTTTGTTCAACGACGTATTATACGATAAGCTATAATGCACAACATGAATGATAAACAAAACAGTTCAGATTACCAACGTGTAAAAACTACACTATGCGTATAGACCAAAGCCTCTACACCCAATAAGAACTTTTTTACCATGCGCCAGCCTATCCGCTACTTGATTTACTTGAAGGGCTTCGTAGATAAATCAGATAAGACATTATTGTTGGGAATCAAGTATGCGCGACATATGAAGCACGTTTGATTAAGGAGTTGTAAACATAATGTGTTTATCACTTCAGTGGCTCCTAGATTATGTTACAAATTATGGAGCGAGAGGAAAATAAACAAACCGATAAACGATAAGGCACCTGGACAAAGATTGCAACAACAGACCAAGACAGTATGCTAAGAGATTTATCAATGAAAACTTAGGTTTAATGTTTCCAAGTGTTCGGCCACGTCCTTCACTAGGGCCCAAAAAACTCAATTTTTTCGCTACAAAATGAAAGACCAGAATCTGATCCGAACATCAAATGTAAAGGATCTAGGCGTTAGATTTGTGAGCACCCTGACATTTCATGAACAGATAGAGACAATCAGTGGTAATGCATTGAAGATGTTAGAATTCGTTATGCGTACTGCCGGGGTTTTTGAAAATACCCGCGTACTGAGAACTCTTTACAACTCTTTAGTGCGAAGTAGACTCGAGAGTGGCTTGATGATTTGGGGGCCACGTGAACTGAAGTACTCTCTTATGATAAAGAAAATCTTAAATAAGTTTCTGAGATATCTCTACATGAGAGAGTGCGGGTATTATCCTCGGCTCTACCCGACCGAGTTTCTCCAGGGTATGCTTGGCTACAACAGTTTAGAGACTAGAAGGAATGTGTATTTGACTACACATTTTTATAGATTGTTTCGCGGTATGGTCGATAATTCTGAAATTATGATGAGAATTGGTTTGTATGTTCTTGATAATTACGTAAGACAGCGTCAGCATAGATTGTTTCATATTCCGATATACAGGACCAACATGCCGATGGTTATGCCTGTTGGAAGGGCTACCGCTATGCTGAACAACATCGCTCTGGATATTGATCTGTTCCATGTATCCGAAGGGGTTTTCCGGAGCAGAATTCTCCTACTACTTTGACATGAGACTCTTTCATGTATTTTTTTATAAAATGTACGTATTGAATGTATGTTTGTCTATAACCACTTGCCGACTTTACTATGTCTACCGGTTTCGAAATGTACCCGTCTCTTCGTCATGACACTAATTAAACCAACATGCAAAGTTTATCCGAATAAACCAATGATAGTGGAGTGATAGATTTCTGGTTTCCAGGAAGCCAACTCACCAATCAGCAGAACTCTTCGACGAGAACTTGTGACGTCACGTGCGGAGTAATTTCAAATTAACAAAACTTTAAAATATCATAGCGCTGATAAAACGATGAAAAATTTTTTTTTTTTTAATTTGGGCTAGTTTAATTGTCTATAAATAAAAAAAAAAACAATAAAAGAAATGTGGATGCCAAACATAGTCTAAATTGCAACTGTTACACAGGGTGTAAAGTGCGCAACGAAATCAGCCAATGACAGGTCATAGATGCCGTGTTAATGCCAAGACGTCTATATTTTCTTATATAAAATGTTATCTATCTCTGTTGTTTTTAACACCCTAGGGTGTGAAATCAAGTCTTTTGTCTACAAACGTTTGGACAAAGTAAAAATATTGTATTTATCTATTGTATTCAGATTTTACTACGTCTTTTACTTCGTTTTGCATAACGTTTTTTAATTTGTATTTTACTATGTTTTTTTTACCATATTTTCACTTAAAAAAAAAAAAAAAACAGAAAACAAATATAGGTAGGTATACAATATTACTACTAAATACCATTTTTATATTAATTTAATACATATATTTACATTAACGTTTCCCATTACGTAAAAGAAAAAACAATTCTAGTGTACATAATGGGAAGTGACGTCTTACAATAGTTTGTTTATTTTATATTTAATTATCAATATTTATAGGATAACATATAAATTACACCAAAAAAAAAAGACGGTGTTTTTAATCAGTGCTACACAAAAAAAAAACTATTCACTTCTTTCTTAAATATGTTGTATTCTTGACTGCATTTTTAATTTTCTTTGTTCATTTCATTTGAGAAAAATATTTCTATGTAAGTATAGTGATAATATGCTGTAGTTGTTTTTAATTTGGGAATTAAGATGTTACCACTTGTTCTAGGTCGCGTACTTACGTTTTGTGATGTAGAAACACTACTATTTATTTTGTCTTTATGTATGTGAAGCAAACAATTCATGTTATCAATGTTTTATTATCGTTTTCTAAAAATACTGTTTTTTTTATTTTTTATTACTGTTATTATGTTTTGACTGTTTTAGAACGGGGTAAATAACACTAGTTAGACAGTCAAATCAACTTTCTATAAATGTATACTATTAAGTACATGATAATATAATAAATCTGTACCTTAGAGGATAAAATATGGGAGTTTACTTTTTGGCGTTTCGAAGTTAAAAATGCAGAAATTGTCGCAATGAGCTTTTTCATATGTGAATAAAACACCGAAGTCTTTCGTCATTAAAATGCAGTTGAAATAAAAATCTGTAATCAACTTTGTTTAAATGCAGTAAACATCAGTAGTCTCAGACGCGATATTTTAATATGAAATTTGATTATAAAAATAATAACTATTTAACTTAATTTATTTTACTACGTATTTATTCTTGTGGCTAAACACAGACACAGCCCAAAGAGCCTTAACAAGTTATGAATCTGTAAACCAGTATAATTTTGAATAAAGTAATAAATAAATCCAGTCACATTTTGACTACTTAAAATACTGTTGATTGAACAAAAAATATTTCAGTCGTTACAAATTTAAAAAGCAAAATTTTAATTCATTAGCTGCTCCGCGGTAGGTCAATTTGATGACTTGTGTCGAAATAAAATGTAATGTGTTATTTTCTACATCAGCCTCAAGTCTTGATTAGTCACGAAAAAAAGTTAAGCGCGTAATTTTCGAGAAACAACGTGAAAGTAGAAGTAATTTAGAAAGAAAATTTCCGGTCACGCGTCTTTTTTTGCTAAAACTATTTTCAAATTCTTGTTTTCTTAAAGAGAGAAGAGAGAAGAGAGAGGAAGAAAAATTTATTTTAAATTAAAACGTTTTTTTACTATTTAAATAAGGACTGTATTGGCGTATGGATGCGAGGCGCTGACCCTGACAGTAAGGTCAGCTGAGATGTTGGATATATTTGAAAGGAGAGTTCTTCGCCAAGACTGTGGTACCGTGAAAGATGGAGAAGAGTGGCGCATTAGGCAAAATGCCGAATTGTACAACATATATGAAGCCCCTAGTATCTCAAAGCACTTAAAACTGCTCGGTTTGAGATGGGCTGGACACGTACAAAGAATGCCTTATGTGCGAGTAACTATGAGAGTCATGACTGGACATCCAGGGGGTAAAAGAAGGATTGGAAGACATAAACTGAGGTGGCAAGATGAAGTAAAAAAGATGCAGCACAGCTTCTACAAGTTGCAAATTGGAAAATGGCTAATGAGGACAGGCGGAGTTAGAGGCATAAGTTAAAGGAGGCCAAGGCTCGATCTGGGCTGTAGTGCCATCGAAGAAGATGATTTAAATATTTAATAAAAAAATAAACTCTTCTTCTCCTTCTTCCTGTCTTTTATTTTATCTCAATTTCTTGTTTTCTTAAAGGAATCGCCGCTGTAACACGTTATCTTTTTTTTTCTGTATCAAAAGATAAACCACGGGAGGCACATTGAACTAAATGTTCAGGAAACAAGATTTTGTGATTGTGTGATTTCCAAAACATGATAACTTTTGAACCAAATGAGATAATTTCAATATATAAAAACCTTTTAATGTAAAATGATGATTATTTTGATAATAATAATATATATATCAAAATAGCGTATCTGGGACCACTGATGTTTTTTGCACTAAAACAAAGTGGACTTCGGATTTTTATTTGAAATTAAAAAAAGCATTTACATGACGAAAGTGGACTTGGGTGTTTTATTCACGAATAAAACAGCTTATTTCGATAATTTCTGCATTTTAAACTTCAAAACAGCTAAGTGGACTTCCGTGTTACCCTTTGAGGTTCAAAAATTATTCCTACTACCTTTAAAAGAAATAGTTTATTAATTAATTTTATTGGCTCTGCATCATTCAGCCATTTTACTGAAATAAAAAAAGTAGTTATGCGAAATTAGAAAATAAAAAATGTGTTTTCTTATGTACGGTCCCAAATGAGTTTCTAATAACTCTTGGGAGTATAATATGTCATTTTTGTATTATATGTTTTATTAATAATAAAGAAAAGAAAAAAAAGTAGAACAGATTTTGTCTCGAGGTAGTTGTTTTTTTTCCCCTAGCTATATATTTTTTTATGTATTTTATTTTGATCGTACTGGTATTTAAAAGAAAACATTTATTTTATTTTACCTTAATGAACTCATTTGTTTATTTGGGCAGCAAAATTACTCAGGATGGTCGATTAAAATCAGAAATAGTCAGTCGGATAGAACAAGCAAAAATAACATTCAATAAGAAATTTAAGATTTTAAAGTCTAATAATATAAGCTTAATAACAAGAAAAAACTTCATTAAAACTCTGGTCTGGAGTATACTATTGCATGGTAGCGAAACGTGGACTATCGGACAGACAGAAAGGGGCGGATGGAGGCGTTCGAGATGTGGTGCTACAGGCGCATGTTGGGGATTCGTCGGTCGGAACATGTTGGGAGCACCGAGGTATTAAACAGGGCTGGGGAGTCTAAATGCTTGCTCAATATAGCCAAATGGATAGGCCATAACATAAGACACCCAGGCCCTGCTTCTTACGATTGCGGAGGGCATGCGCGAAGGCACAAATTAGATAGGATGACCGTGTTTAAGCTACATGGACCAGATTATCTCCGATATGCGTTGTAGCGGGTACGCCGAGATGAAGAGACAAGCGGAGCACAGAGACAGGTGGAGACTGACCATGCGTGAAGCAAATCAATCGCACAGATTTTGACCCGCGAAGAAGAATGGATTAAATGAGCCAGTAAATTAATAAATAAATTAGAAGCATTTATGTTTATTTAGTGGACTTAAGCAATACACAATACAAAATTCAATAGAATGCAATAAGGTTGTTTAATCAAAAAGATTTGCGGTAATGTTTGCACGAAGTATCACCGCAACATATTAAGTATTGCTTCAGGTTGTACTTAGTAATTAAGGAGTACCTAACCGTTTACAGTTATGTATACTAAATTATATTAAAGGTATATATGGATAAATACATTGGTAAGTACATATTGCACTCTCCAGCAGATGGTGACGCAATAAAAAAGGCAAATATTAAAGCAGATATGATGTAAGCCAAATTACAATGTGTAGGACAGGACAAGCTGGAACAATGACAGAAGAGACCTTGTATAATAAACATTTTGCACGATATAGCAATGAATGTGAACTGTTTATAATTATGTTAAAGTCTTCGTAATATAGTGTAGATTATTATAAATAATTTATGTGTGTTTTAATACATATTATTATGACTTAGGAATAATTTGCAGTTTCTTTTGTCCAAATGTAAAACGTTAGACTAATGATATCGTCGCTACAAAAGCAAAAGGGTACTCGTGAAATTTTTTATGTATTGAGTTATGCATGCAGTTGTTTTGTTTGTAGTTTTTCTGTACAATCAATGGCGTTTCAATCTTTGAGTAATAAATCACATGTGTTCTGAATTTTATAAAAAAAATAAGTAACCTTCATACAATTTTTAAAAATTCTTAACTTCAATTTTTGAACAAATGCTCTTTTGGAGTTTGTAGCGACAGTATTGTGTTCTAGGCTATTCAGCCCAATGTATAATTCATTTCAAATTATCAATTTTTACAGGTATTAATTAAAATGTAAAGTCAAATTATCTCGAAACGACCTTTTTTAATTTGTGGTAGCCTTAAATTGGGTGTGCGATATAATATATAATGTATATTTTAATGTTTAAAGTTAAAAAAGAGCCCTTCGTCGAAAAACTCTCCGAGTAATGTGAAAAATATCAATGTCCAAATCGACATTATCTAACAAGGTGGTATAATTTTTAACACGCGCAGTCATATCAATTATTTTTAAAAAATCGCGTCTCCTCAGGTCATATAATTATTGTGGTATACTATCCATGAGGTCGGGACAGTTGATGACGATGTGAACATGACACAAGAGGTGGAAGATGATGATCATCTAGTGATTATCCCATAAATAAAAGAAATCATCGCATGCCGGTACGATGAAATACATACGTAGAAAACTTGACGCTGACATCAAAGACCAAAAAATGATATTTTCTTGGAACATTCCAGATACAATGACAACTCAAGGTCCTCAAAAGAATCTTATTACATGGCCAGCAACATAAGTGGATTAAATAAAGAAAAATAGATGACATAAATTATAGAAATAAAATACAGTAATAGAAAACATACCCAATAAAATTTAAGTACTTGAACATATTGCAAAGCCATCTGGTTTTTATTACAGTTTTTTTTTTACGAGATTTTTTTTTTTTTTTGTATCTGACGGGTGTTTTTTCTATAGTGGTAGAATTTTCGGTTGGTAAAACAGTATTTGACAAACTATCGATGACAGTTTTTTTTTTGTGTTCTGTAACAATACTTAATAATCAAATGCCTTGCACTCAAAAATGTTTGCAAATTGTGGAAATTTACTTAAAAATCAGTTTTTAGTTCACCAAACGTATGGGGCTCTTCGTGAAACCATGAATTTACCGAGTGACAAGTTTGACAACAAAATAATTTCCAGAAAGGATCCTGTTAATTGACCCCCATGATCCTGTTATTTGACGCCATTGGATTATTTCCTATGGGGCTACGTTAAGTCTGTGGTCTATGGAAACAAACCATCAACTTTTGGCATTGGAAGTTTGAAACCAATATAACACTCACTGTTTTGGAAATAACACCGGATTTGTTGGAAAGTGTCTTAAAATTGAACCGACAGAATGCCCTACGCAATTGCTAGTCGCAGGACATATGTCGGATATTATTTTCAAAAAAATAATATGTATTATTATTATTTTGAACACAATGAAAACAAACTCATTCCAAAAAATAATTACTTATCTCATTTTTCGGACCTACTATCAACTAAATGTATTTCTACCTACCCGACCTTCCCATTTCCTAGTACTCCACGTACCAATAATTGTAGGTGTGAGTGTCGAAAAAAACGATATATCATTAGTACCAACCGAACATCTAACTAGTTAAAGGCTCCCAACAAACAGCATTCAACAAGCAAGCTGTGCCAGCGTCCATCTAGACCGCTAGCTCCATATGAGCTGTACCAGCGTCGCGAGATCGCCAGTTTCGCCACCTCACACCTCATCATCTTCACACGCCTCGCCTTTTAATACCCTTTCACCGCTCTAATTTTTTCTCTCCTCTTTATCAGTAGTAGCTGCTCGGTTGTGAAATAATTTACCCACTAATGTCAGAGACGCTTCTTCTTTATTTACATTTAAATCGAGATTGAAAGGTCACTATCCAAATATTTGAGTTGTTCCTTTCTCCTTTCTCCTTCTTCTTTACTTCCCCACTCTTCTCTTCATAGTAAGTGTAAATTTTATGGCCGCCCTTGTATGTATATAAAATGTAAAAATAAATAAATAATAAAGTCATCAGCAGGTTGGTGGAGTTGCGCAACCTTTCTTCCCCAACAACACGGTCCACTCTAAATTTTCCACCTAGGAGGTATTTCTTCACACCTCGTCCTTAACAATCTTTTAATTTAATTGTATCATGGCTCAAAAAACAGCCGCAATCGCAACCGAAATAAAAAATAAATATTCATGTCAATATTCACATATTGTAATTATACCTCGAATTCATTCATTAGACGTACCTGTAGAAATTATAACGGACTCAGTATTGATGTAGACATTTTTAACTGCACGTTGCATTTGTACAGAAAATTTCTTCATGGGGTCGATTATTTGGGATAGTTGCTGAATGTGCATCTTGAGTGGTTTATGCTATGTAAATGTGCCGCATGTAATGTATATGTTTGTGTAATTTTTTATATGTGTGTAGATGGCTCGGAGTGTACATTCGGTATTTTTATTTATTTTAATTGGAAAACGCAAATGTTAACAATTATTATTTTCTCACTTGTAATTCTTATTTATTTATTTTTTTTGTCACATTTAATGTTTATATCTTTTGCATAATTTATGAAAACTTAATTGGTCTTTTTATGTTAAAAAATGGTTGTTTTTAATACTTACTTATGACTGTATGTTTTCTGAATAAAATAAAATTTTAAAAAATACTCGCTGTGATTTGGCAATGTATAGAATTTAATGTGGATTAAAACCTCAGAGTACTTGTAATAACTCTCTAGAGAAGCCCTTAAGTTCTATTGCATAGAACAAAAGCATTACAAATGTTTGGTTGGTTTTAGTTTGGTTTTTAGTTTGACAACAAACGCGTAACGGACGGTTTCGGTTAGCGCTTGTAGTTCTCTACCCGAGTACCTACGGCCCGTTGTATTGCTGTGATCTGTAGCTAACTTCGTGGTCAATAATCATAGAATTGTTTTTCTCTGTATGGGCGACTCTAAGATTAAAACAGTAGAAAAAATAAAAATATTGATTATTAAGATGAACGTTCATAACTGCTCTGTGGCTTAGATTTATAAGGGCAATAAATCGTAATATTACCGGAGAGTAATTCTATGCCTCAGAGGCAGACGGATGCAAATCCAAACGTCAAATGTTCAACAAGAGCCTTAAGAATCTACTCTTTATAATTGATTTCTAATCATTTATAGCATTAATTTTCATATTTTCAGTATCTTAATACATTGGTTGTTTCATTATAAGACTTATTTTTTTCAAAATCAATAGACATGATCATAAACTGGATACGAAAATCGAAATGTCATTTCATCAAATTCTGGATTTGCATCAGTCTGCCTCTGAAGTACAGAAATATTATAAGGCTATTTTGTGGCTTTATAATCAACTTTTCTACGATTTTGATAATAAATATATAATTTAAAAAAATAAAAAATCATGTTGGGAATATAACTGAAATAATGTTAAAAACACGAGGCAAAAAGAACATTTTAAGAAAATATTTATTTTATAAACAGGAATTAAGAATTTCTGAATAAGATCATCGGATTAAAAAATTACACACTAATGAATAATACAACAATACGTAGTCATTTTTTATTATACCTATTGTGATCCAATTATCTCCTAACTTTTATTCCTAATTCACCTCATATCTCGTCTTTCTGTTTTGCACCAAATTCTTTTATTTGAGATCTATTTTTATATTTTCATTTCGCCGTATAGCTCCCACCACCCACCTGCCTCCTCCCACGAGCAATTTACGAGAGTATATTTCACCGTTCTTGTTACATCAAATATAATATTGCGGTGGTTGGAAGGAATTACTTACAAGCAATAAGCCCGCCATATTGCTACCGCAAGCGACGTTCAAAAACGTTTTAAATTAAAATACATGAAAAATAAACGAATGAATTAAGATTAAATAAGGGCTGATCAAAACACGAAGAAAAACATAATGTTAAATCTGAATTTAATATAGATGTAATAAAATAAATATTTTTAACCACTAATTTTTTTTTTTTTTTCCACCGACCGGTTTCAAACCAAACAAGCTTCTTCGTCAAGGTTTACGTAACTAATGAATTTTTAGTGGTGTTGTTACCACCTTTATGTAGGCACCTAGTTGGTGGCCTAATTTTGTGATGTACAAAGTTATGTGGGTGCACAGAATGAGAGCAAGTAAAACAGGGTACTTACGTTTTACACAAAGATTTATTCACGAAACTAAACTACTGAAGCTAACACATTGAAAGAAGGATTCTAATAACTATATTAGGCAAAATAAAATGAAGTTGGTAAATCTAAATTGGCGGTAATTTTGTGCCTCGAAGACGCGTGCGGTGAGGTCGGAATCCGGTAGTTTTCTCTCAGCCGGTTTGGCCCGTTCGTACGCTCTACGTCGGCGTTCGGCAATGTTCGGCTCGTGCCGTCGTTGTCGACCCGCCACACAGCCCCCTTCCAAGTTTTGAAATCTGTTTTTCAAAACTGACGCTGTATCACCCTCCTGCCGCTACGCGTTGTGTATGCCGGTTGTTCTGTTGGTGTTTCCGTTTCTGCTGGACTGGCTCGTTCTTCCGCTGTCTGGAACGCCGGCTTGCACCTGTCCAGCGAAACCTTTTTATGTTCGCCATCCACGTCCAGTGTTACCGTCTTTTCCGCCCTGGTGATGACCTTGTAGGGCCCCTTGTAGTTCGGCATCAGGGGTTTGTACACTCTGTCGTCCCTCAGAAACAAGTGTGTGGCTCTCTTTAGTTCCGGGTGGATGAAAACGTTACCTTTATTGTGGTGCTCGACTGGCCTTGGTTTGACGTTTTGCATGAAATTTACCAGTTGCCTAGTGTAGGAGTCCGGGTCAATGTAGTCGTTCGTCTGCTCCAGGATGTCTGCTGGTAACTTTAGTTTGCACCCATACAGCATCTCTGCTACTGAGTGCTCTGCATTCGTGCGCAGTGTGGCCCTCAGTCCGAGTAGTATGGTGCTGATCGATTTTGTCCACGGAACAGGGTGGTGAGCTTTAATGGCCGTCTTCAGCGTTCTATGAAATCGCTCGATCATGCCATTACTTTGTGGATGGTAAGGCGTCGTGTTGGAGTGTGCTATGCCTGATCTGGAACAAAACAAGTTAAAGTCCGTAGACATGAATTGCCTACCCTGAT
This sequence comes from Micrasema longulum, assembly GCF_059751315.1. Taxonomy (NCBI): domain Eukaryota; kingdom Metazoa; phylum Arthropoda; class Insecta; order Trichoptera; family Brachycentridae; genus Micrasema; species Micrasema longulum. Next base: position 364,163 of record NW_028278821.1, read on the forward strand.
CAGTTATAATTTTCTCCGGTACGCCGTATCTCGCAATCCAGTTGTCCCAGATGGCTCTGATGATTGTGTGGGTCTGGATATCTGCGATAGGGATTACTTCCGCCCATCGAGTGTATCGGTCGATACATGTGAGGCAGTACCTCAGTCCCTCTGATGGTGGAAAAGGTCCGATGAGGTCGACATGGACCACGCAGAATTTCTGTCTCGGCATGTCGATCTTGATGATCGGTGTCCTCGTGTGTTTGTTGACTTTGCTCTTCTGACAGGGTATGCAGGCCTTCGTCCAAGCTGCGCAGTCTGCTTTCATATTTTTCCAGACGCCTCTTTGACTGATGGTCTTGGTCGTGGCGTCGGCTCCTGCATGGTTGAGGTTATGCACTTGGTTGAAGAAAGATCTCTGTAGCGTTTTTGGGATGTACGGTCGCATGTTGCCTTTGTTGAGATCGAAGACGATTTCTTGTCCCTGCATGTTGGTTTTGATCAGGTTCAGAGCAGTGTTCTTGTCGTCCAAGAGTGCGAGTAGTTCGTTGTCCTGCCTTTGTTCTTTATGGATCTTTTCGAACGATATGTTTGCCTCTTGTTCGATCATGTCGATTCTTGATAAGGTATCGGCGACGACGTTGTCTTCTCCTTTTATGTATTTGATGTCCGTGCTGAACTGTGAGATGTAGTCTAGATATCTGAGTTGTCTGGGGCTTTCTTTGTCGTGACTTTTCCTTCTAAACACGAATTGTAGTGGTTTATGGTCCGTGTATATACAGAATTCTCTGCCCTCCAGATAATGTTGAAAGTACCTTACAGTCTCAAAAATGGCTAGTAGTTCCCTGTCGTACGTACTATATGAACACTGAGCCTTGTTCAACTTTTTTGAGAAGAAACTTATCGGTTTGTAGTTGATGCCGTCTGTGGTTTGTTGTAGCACGCCTCCGATTGCGTAATCTGAGGCGTCTGTCCACACTGACATCTTGCTGCTTTCCTCTGGGTAGCTAAGCTTAGTGGCGTTGATCAGCGAGTTCTTGACCTCTTCGAAATCGTGTGTAGTGACTTCGTTCCACTCTACTTTTCTGTTGTCATTCTTTTTTGCTCCCTTGAGGTAATCGTGTAGTCGTATCAATTTGTGTGCTGCTCGTGGTATGAATCTTCGGTAGAAGTTTCCCATGGCCAAGAATCTTCTCAACTGCTTAATGGTTTCTGGCTTGTTGAGGTTCGTGATGGCTTCCACTTTTGTTGGCGAGGGTCCGATGCCTTCAGCCGAAATTTCATAACCAAGAAATAACAGTGTTTTCTTGGCAAACTCGCATTTAGATGGGTTTACCACCATTCCATGATCTTGAAGTCGCTGGAACAAAGCTTTTAAGTGTTCCACATGTGTTTCTTCGTCTGGTGAAGCGATCAATATATCGTCGATATATGCGTGTACTCCTTCTAGACCTCTTGTGACTTCGTTGATGTGACGTTGGAATGTTTGTGCAGCGCATGATAGTCCGAATGGCATTCTTACGAATTCAAATAACCCGAATGGTGTGGTTATAGCTGTCTTTTTAATGTCAGTTTCATTAATTGGAATTTGGTGATATGCTCGTTGTAAGTCAATTTTGGAAAAAATTTTACAGTTAAATAAGTCATTGCATATATCGTGGATATGTGGCAAGGAATAACGATCAGGTACCGTCTGTGCGTTTAAGCTACGGTAATCGCCACAAGGGCGATAAGTACCATCGCTCTTCTTCACCATATGCAATGGAGAGGCCCACTCACTCTTGGAGGGTCTACAAATACCTTGAGCCACCATGTGATCGAACTCTTGCTTCGCCTGCCTCAGTAGTTCTGGGGACAGCCGACGAGTCTTACACATAACGGGTTTGCCACGGGTATCTATATGGTGGATTGTGTTGTGTTTATCCAGCCCTGCGTATGGTTTATTGATATCTACTAGTTGTGGATACTTCAATATGAGTGAGTGGTAAATGTTGGTTTTGTCTGTTAATGATATGGAACATGTTATGTTGTTGTTTGTGGAGATGTCAAATGCTCTGACTATCTTGCCGTTTGTATTGTCTACTAACCGTTTGTTCCTAACATCTACTAACAGGTGGAAGTTGTGGAGAAAATCTGCTCCTATAATAGGGCGTGTCGTATCCGCTATTATAAACTTCCATGTAAACATTTGTTTACATCCCAGATTCAGTGTTACCGTGGTAACTCCGAAATTCTGGATCGTAGTCCCGTTCGCTGCATAGAGAATTAGCTTAGACTTTTCTCCATGGCGTTTGTGTAAAGATCTAGGAATTAATGATATTTCCGATCCGGAGTCAACGAGGTATGACACACCGGTATCACGATCTTTAACAAAGAGACGTGTTGTGTTGGTTGAATCAGCCGCCTCCGCTATGATTCGACCATCTAGTTTTTTGAAGCTAGATGCGGTTTAAATTCACATGGTGTGACGCATTTCTTAGCTTGATCGCCAAATTTTGTGTGGAAGTAACAAAGAATAGTTTTCTTGTTATTTCCGTTGGCCCTATAGCTTGTTTTGTTGAAATTGTTGTTGTATTTGTTGTTATTGAAATTGTTACTGCTGTTACTTGTTGTGTGTTTGAATCTATTGTTATTGTTGTTGTGACTATGCTGTTTGTTGATTGTGTGAAATAAACTCTCTACCTTATGGGTTAGAGCTTGTACGGACTGTTCTAAACTACAAATGTTATTTTTATTGTTGGTACCTACTACCGCTACATTATCCTGTGTGTACACCTGTATTAGGCGATCTGCTATCGTCGCTTGCCTATCCCAGTCATCTTCGCTTATGGCTAAATGCGCTTGGATCGTCTTGGGCAGTTGTTGTATCCACAAGTATTGCAACGTCGTTTCGTCTATTTGTAAACCTATTGCTAGCGTCCGCATCTCTCTAAGTAGGCTGGATGGGTTTCGATCCCCAAGCTGTAAGGAAGAAAACAGTTTTTCTCTCCTTCTGTCCTGTGGACAGCCCATGCGTTGGATTATAGCTTCCTTCAGCCTCGTATATTTTGCTCGGTTCGGTTCCATGAGTAAAATATCTGAAACTTGTTCTATGTGCGTTTGTTCAAGTTTTGACACTAAGTGACTATAACGTGCGTCTTCTGAAACTATGTTTGCCAACTCGAATTGTGCTTCTATCTGTTTAAACCAAAGTTCGATGTTGTTCACCCATAGCTGTGGTAGTTTAACGCTAATCCTATCCGTGTGGAACATGTTGTTTGCTGTGTTGATCTTTGTCAAGTCAGTGTTGTCCTTGTTAGCCATTGTTTACAGTTTAAAAATATTCGTTTTTAAAAAAAAAATTCAGAAAAATGTATGTAATAATGATTACAGTATAAGTTAAAATATTGAAATAAAAGTATTCAATAATGAGTGTAGTTGTATTAAAAAGTTAAGTTTAAATTATTAGATTTAAATTTAAATTTAAATTTAAATTTCAAACAAAAATATTTATTTTTTAAATGTCAGAGTCACTATTTGTTATGTATGTACTGTGCAAGTTATAGAAAAGAAAATTAAAAACAGAAAATTTAAATAATTATTTTACCATACGGCGGAACACATTTTCCAACTATTAGGTATTTGTATTCTCCAAGCCTGAGTGGTCCCCTCAATATTAATATTCCTTTTGATTGTCCGTTGTACAATATATCAAGTTTAAAAATGTTTATGGTAAAACTTCAAATCTGTAACACATAATAACATGCATAGCCTAGGTTAAAAATATAAACATATATAGTACAGTCACACAATATAATGTATATAGAAAAAAAGTATGGATACTAATGTCCACGTACTAAGTTAAACATTCGTCGGCTTAGCCGCCCGAATATCTGTTTGTTTGATAGTTTCAAGTTGTTTACAAAAATAAAATTTTACAAATTGCAAGTATTGTGAACGACTGCGCCAGCTGAAAAATATTTCCGATAGATTTCGCTGGTAAAAAAAAAACTTACTCCCGCAGTGCGTTCACAAGGAGAAAACTTTCGGATGCCTACGTCACGCTTGTCTCGCCATATAATATTTGTCAAAAATAATTATGTACCGGATTTTTGAAAAAAAAAAAAAAAAAAAATTTAAGAACTATAAATAACAATTATTTTCCGGTACCCTGTAAGTACCTCTACTCAATCTGGCACCCTATGTAAATGTTCGTGTGAATTGTTTGTGTGTTCGACTCAAGAAAAATAAAAAAAATAAAATTTATATGTGTTGTAGGAATGTATTACTCGGCGTGCGATTTTTGGTGAGCGAGTCGCTCGAACGTATTATATTATGTTTGTTTATAATAATTTTAGTTAAATTATGAATCACCTGTTTGAATTAATCCCGGCCGAGTAATATTGTTAAGAAATTAATCACAGTTTAATCAATTCACTAGTTACATTAATTACATTTACATTAGTTACATTTACATTGAAGATTGTTACCGACAGAAAAATTCACTCGATTCGCTCGGTCTTTGAAAAATCTAATTCTATTATATATTATAATTATTATAATATAATTCTATTATACTAAATTAATTAACCTTACAATAAGTTAACCTTGAAATAGATTAACCTTGATTAATTACAAATAAATTAAAAGTGCAATCAAATTAAAAATGAAATTTTAAATTTTTCATGTACCGACCGAAAAAAAGTAATTGTTGTACAATTTTGTCAAGCGAAGATATTTCTGTCTGAAATTTTGCGCAATTTTTATGGAATTTGAATGGGGTCACCGTGATTGATTGTTTAATGTTGTGTTTTCGTGTTCAAACGTCGGGGTATACCACTTTAGTGGTGTTGTTACCACCTTTATGTAGGCACCTAGTTGGTGGCCTAATTTTGTGATGTACAAAGTTATGTGGGTGCACAGAATGAGAGCAAGTAAAACAGGGTACTTACGTTTTACACAAAGATTTATTCACGAAACTAAACTACTGAAGCTAACACATTGAAAGAAGGATTCTAATAACTATATTAGGCAAAATAAAATGAAGTTGGTAAATCTAAATTGGCGGTAATTTTGTGCCTCGAAGACGCGTGCGGTGAGGTCGGAATCCGGTAGTTTTCTCTCAGCCGGTTTGGCCCGTTCGTACGCTCTACGTCGGCGTTCGGCAATGTTCGGCTCGTGCCGTCGTTGTCGACCCGCCACAAATTGATTCCTTTTTTATTTTTATCATGTTCACTAAATACTACACGTGGACCCAATAAACCAAGTCGTTCTTTACTTACACAGGTGGTAATTTGATATCACTATTTTCGAAGTAAGACAGGAGAGGACTAAAAGAAATATTATAAAATATACAAAAAAGAAATTAATTCATTAGTTACGTAAACCGTGACGAAGAAGCTTGTATGCTTTGAAACCGGTCGGAGGAAAAAAAAATAGTGGTTAAAAACAAAGTTGTTTTATTTATTTTATTATAATGAATAACCACAAAGTTAATGCTTCAAATATAAACTTAATATAGATGGTTTGATTTGTAACCCAAAGAGTCTTACTTATAAACCGAGTATAAAATTACGCCTAGGCAAAACTTGATGGATGGATGGGCCCATCCTTATTCTATCACTACGCTTATTTTGGAAGTATGTTTACTGAGGATGGAATGACTGAGAAATATATTGAAAGGAGGGTGATTACTGGGAACGAAGAGAACGGTGCACTTAAATCAACCTTGGCAAATAAATGTTTGCAGCAAGAGACAAAATTAGCAGGTCACAATCACAACGAGTCCTGGTCCCGACTGATGTATAGGAGTGAAGTATGGACTTGGAAAAACAGGGATCAAAGTAGGCTGAATGCTGTCGAAATGTGATCTCTCAGGAGAATGTGTGGTAAAACTATGTACGATAGATGCACAAATGTTGAGATCCGTACATTATGTAAGGCTGAGATAAGCACTATCGACAAAATCACGAAAGGAGCTCTGCGTTGGTTTGGACATGTAGAGCGAATGGACGGCGAAAGAACGGCTAAAAATATTTACGATGCGAATGTTGATGGATGCAGAAATAGAGGAAGACCGAGAAAGACATGGCATAACCAAATCCAACAAATACTCGAAGACGGAGAATTGGAATAATCACCACCTGTGCATGAGAATCGATACTAACCTCCCAAATAAAATACAAATAAATGCGGGATTGAGAACACTCAGACATCGGGAATATTTAAACTGCCTTTGTTTTCAAATGATGCTACATACCACACACCTATGGCCCGCATGTGTCGGGAATATAATATATACCGCCGAAACAATAAAATTGTCAATTTTCATGATACTCTCTCAGCTTTTGCGAATAATCTCTTAGGAATAAATCTTATTCAATAAATACACACGTACAACTTATTTTTTATTGCATTGTATCCTGTAAAATAAAAATATCAAAAAATATGTATGCAACTTTTTAATTTTTAAAAGAAATGTTAGCGTTCTTATGATTTACCCAAATATTTAATTTTGAGGGCCATTTTCACAACTTAATATATATATGCATGCAAAATTGTATCGACGAATGCTTTCAAATTGTATGTTTTCTAGTATGTATCTTTATTGAATTACCTAATAAAATAAAAATGAAAAAAAAAAAGAAGATGTACGAATGTAAAGGGAGCGAGATCTGTACGCAAAGATAGAGCGATGTGAGGTTTTGTCCTCTCTGCCTACCCTTGCGGAGAAATGGCGTGAGGGTTTGTTCATTTGTTAAATTTTGTCACAGACTTGAATGTTCGTATCGTAATCATGTCCACGAAAGTATTTTTTTTAATTTCGTGTAGCACCGAACTTCCTCATTACTCTCACGAACTCGGTCAGGTAAAGGATAGGACCACATACTGCAACGGAGAGCAGACTTCTTCACGTACCACTCAGGAATTAGCCCCATTTACTAAAAGCATTACCTGAAAATCTTATCACATGGCCGCACGTTCAGATATTTCAAGTCACTCAGGCTTTCGTTTCAGTGAGATCCAGAGAGCGTTGAATAATTGCGCTGAATTAATGTACTACTTAAATGAGACCAAACTTTCAACGGTTTGTACTCTTTATTGAGAGTATAATTTTACATGGGAATATTGATTCACTTATATAATAATAGATAACTAATAACACTAAGCCACATAGACTCAATCAAACAAAATATTACTAGGACAGTAACCCTTCAAGGTATGCAATTTAGATGAACTACATATTACATAAAAATTACGCCGCATTACCATCATAATTTTATCTCCCAAAGTGGTGCATCGGGGCATTGTATTGGTACAGGAAATTTGATATCAAAAATGTTTTCTTGAAAATGTATGAAGAAAAATGATAAAAAATATTTTAATAAAAACGAACTACTCTGAACTAGTTCATATGAATAAATCAATGATAAGGAGTTGCGGAAAATTTCCAGTTTACTAACAGTCAACGCATCAATTGGCAGAACGATCGAGAAGAAGGGAAAGAGAACTTGAAACGCCACACACGGAGTAATTTCAGAAATACAAAACTTAAAAAAACTAAAGCGCAGATAATACGCTATTTATATTTATTTTTTATTTTTAATTGGCTTAGTTTAATTGACTATAAAAAATATTTTAAAAAACACTGAACTTCCTGATTGCAGCGTAGATTTTTTTGATACACAAAAGGTAAGGTGATCCGAATTACGCTTCAGATGCCAGGCCAGGTGCAGATAAATATTGCGGAGTAAATCCGCTTTGAAAACCAATATTTTAAGTCCACCATGACAATAATCGAAACCGGGACCTCAAGCAAGGTAGGCGAAACTACTAACTAAACTACTAGGCGGACTTATGTACTCGTATCTCCACTCGATTTCCTTTTTCAGGATTTTTACCCGAGTGTAGAAATCGCGGCAAAACACTCGTCCTAGGTTCTGGTTTTATTTTATACGAAGAATAATAATATCCAAAATAGAGAAATTTCAACAGAACAAAAACAAACGGTAGGTATAATATACTAACATGATTCAGGACAATAACATGATTACCTTTAAATCGCTTAACATGTATCAAACGATATTGATTTATCTCGCAGTGTCTTCGTGTAACTAAATACAACAATTATCAACCCCCATCAAATATCATCTTCCGACTAATTATTAATTAGTTAATTATAACTTCAAAATACCTTACCTATGACATTTTTGTATTTAGTTCAGCTCCCGAGAGGCGAGCCCTTAGGGCTCCCTGGGGTGTGGAGAGGGTTGACTCTTAGCTGGTCCAACTACCTAAAACAATAAAAAGACACGATAATTTTACTATCAAATTGTGAATCTATAGCAGTCAGCACGCATGTTTTATGTTATAAACGTTCCGCAAATAAGGGTGAACTAAATTAGACACATTAATTTATTATGGTGAAAGTGCTGATTGGTCATACAAAAAAAATTTATTGAAGTTTATAACAAAAAAATAGGATACTAAATTGTCATTTTAAATTAATTACTGTAAAGCTAATACATATCACATTATGAAAACATTTTGTATAAATATTTATGACAGGTTGACACATTAATCCACTTATGTAATATACCAATAACCAGTTTCACCGCTCTCGCGACACCGTCAGACTAGTGTGTCAGGCAAACTGTCAATAAAATGTCAACCTGTCATTTTTTTATTTATTTAATAAACTACAATGAACTTCAAACAAGTAAATGAAGTAACTAATTTGAATGTTTGAGAATGTGTATAAAAAACAGTAACACTTAAATCGGCCAATGCCGGATCAAAAGCCACGTAAATGCCTATACTCCAGTACTCTTTTTTCGAAAATATTCTCCCTATTAACATATTACAACAGAGATGAAGAACATTTAAGAGAAGGTAATAAGTCTAGGCATCTACAGGGCTTATGACCTGTCATTGGCTGGTTTAAGTGGCCACTTTACACACTTTACACTTTATTCACTATTATGCCCATATTTAAACATACATATTCCTTCAATTCTTTCATCAGTTGATGTTTGTGAAATGTTCTTCATCTATGTTGTAATATGTTAATGTTAACAGTTTCCCAGGGAGTTGAATCCAGTCCTTGTCCACAAAATTTTGAACAAACTCAAAATATTGTTGATATTCTCCCTATGTTGAAATATATCGATTGTATTCAGGTCACAAGCATTAACACATAATTCTGGAAAGATCGATTTCAAATGTGTTTTAAACCTTGTTTTAAACATGGGAATTATTATTATGAAAATGAAACTTTGTTATTCGTGTTACACAGTTTTATTTTCATAATATTTTATAATGAAGTGTTACGAAGTGAATGCCGATTCAATTAACAATATCAATTACATGGGTTTTATATTTATTTTGGCAAAATAATTTAAGTCTACAGACGTTTGCGGCTCAAACCTTTTTGCTAGAATGTATATAAAAACTACAAAATTGGTTTAAAACACATTTTAAATAGAAAAGACGAATTTTTCACAATTGTAGTAAAAAACATGATTTATTTATATTTTGACCTAAACATGATAAAGTGGCTTGAATATATTTTAGAATGAATTACGATAGTTATTTTTGTAATCCATAAATGCATTTTAAAAAAAATACAATAATTTTGATCAAATCTACGTTTATTTAGGATACTATGAATTATTGTCAGACTCGTGATGTAGTGGTCAGCGGGTTTGCGAACCATGCAAGAGGTTTTGGGTTCGATTTCCGACATGGTTGACGTGAAATATTTATTTAAAAAGGTGTTTTTACACTAGAATATTTCATAGTCCCTGGACTAGTATCTGAAGCGTAAGACTGATCATCTTACCTTTATGTAACAAAAAATATCAAGATACACTGCGATTGGTATAATAATGCAGTGCCCTATGCACTATTAGGTGCGGAAAGGGAATGATGATAATGTATTATTTTTAACACTTTTTAATTTTTTCATACATAAACATAAAACAGGTTTTAAAAAAATCAAGGATATTTTGTAGTTAAGATTATTAAAAATTACGTATGGCCAGGATATTATTTTTTATACCACGGTCATTTAAAAAAAATGTATATAGGTATTAGTCAATTTTATAAAAAGAACATTTGTAGACGAATACTTGAAAATTTTTGGGCCAAGGTGACACAAATAAATACTTCAAATAAACAAATAAACACTTTGATAATGATCACCAATCACCACAATTACTTCATACTACGTTTATATTAGTATTTCCTACCTGCTGAGTAAATTAAAAATAATAAATTATGTACCTTGTTGATCTAATTATGCATTTACTGTATCGACGCATGTTTTTTGTGTTTAATTTTGATGCAATTAGCATAATAAATATTTATTTAATTCCGGGGTCACACGCTATTCATATTGTGTAAACTAGGAAATAAAAACATTTCAATTTTTTTTGTGTATTATATATTGTAGGTTTTTGTTAAAAAAAATATGATCTTCAGGATATAACTATTATAATATCTATTTTCTACAGGAATGGAAATCAAAACATAAATAAAAAATCAGATAATATTAATTATTGAATCATAAATATAAATGACAAAATTCAACTAAATAATAAAAAACAAGAAAATAAAGGTAATTAATATTTAATCAGTCAAAACTTATGTCAAAGAACCAATTCACAGGATATTAAAATGTCTACTTTTATCGATTCCTAGCAGAGCGGACGTGTAATATTGGTTTTACAATCTTCTTCTTCTGCAGCCTTATTCTCTCCACTGCTGGATAAAGGCCTCTTCCAAACGTCTCCATTCCTTCCTATCGCCCGCTCTCATCGTCCATGTTTTACCGGCAATAGAGGCAATGTCGTCCAACCATCTCTTCTGTGGCCTTCCAACACTTCTTTTGTTTGCCCATGGTCTCCACTTTATTATTCTGGGTGTCCACCTGCCATCATTTTGCCTCGCCGAGTGCCCTGCCCACTGGCATTTCAATTTCGCTGCACGATCCGAATAAGACGCCGAGCCGGGGTCGTGGATATCATGGTTTTACAATGCAATAAAAAATAGTAAAATATTGCATTGTTCCTGGACTGGAACCTGAATCGCAATATTGATCACCTAACCTTCTATGTAACAAAAATGATCATGATACGCTGCAATTGGAGCAGCAATTCAGCGCCCTATACACCACTGGGTGCAGACAGGGGAAATATGATGATGATGAATATGATAATTATTATTATAATTTGCATGTACCCATGTAAAAATAATACGAGAAAATACTTGAAAGACGCCTTTACGTTTTTTTATCTGAATGTTGCTGTAATTCCATTTTCTTCGTGCTCCATACAGTGCACAAATACACCCACGTTTGCGATAGTTTGAGTTTTATTACATAATGTGACAATTGCAGTAATTGCACCGTGCCACAAAGCTCTGTTCCGGTATCAGAGTCCACCCACACATCTGGATGTGGAGGGCCCTATTAACTCCCGCCGATGTATCCCGCGGGCCTACCGGAAGCTCCGCCATCATGGGGGTCCTAAATTGAAATGACTTTTTTCATTAACTGCCCCTGTTAACCGAACCAATAACCGCCGAGAGATGTGAACGGCTCGTATTTAAAATGGTTCAATGACCCGGGAGATCAATTGTGTTAGACAACATTGTAATAAAACCACATTTTTACAGGAGAGTTTACGGTATTACTGACCTTGCTTCGGCGAAAGACAATTTTTTTGGTTTTGTGAAACACATGGTCGAAATACGCCACAATGATGAAGTTATATTTTTATATTTGTTATAAAACTATTAAACTCCATTATTATACTATTAAGCGCTACGATTTTGCACCTGAAGCGTAAGACTGATCACCTTACCTTCATAAAACAGATGCTCGAAATACGCTGCTTTGGTTTACCGATGCAGTACCCTACGCACCACTGTGTGCGAAAGGGGAAATGATGATAATGATTGTTGGGAATAAGAGATTTTTTTTTTAAAGAGAAGCCATATAAAACTCATTCAATAGATGCTGGACTTTTAATTTGTCATGATCGTAAAATTTTTTATTTTTATTTTTTATTTTATAATTTTTAATATTTTACTTTTTAAAGGGTTTATTATTTTGTTTCTTTTCATATTTTATTTTTAAAACAGTTGAAAACCTCTGAGCTCTTATCAAGAGACAATTAGAATTATACCCAAGGCATTCAATATACATTGCAACAATCCCAACAAATCAATGATTTATGATTTTTGCTTTTTGCTTTTTCGAATATACTGCGTTATCTTTATTTTTATTAAGATAATTTTTTAAAATTATTATTTTTACCTAAGTATGTCAAGTATTAAAATCACAACGTTATTATAAAGAATAATGTATAAAACAACTGTGTAATACGAGTATGTATGGATATATTGTTATTATATTATTTCATAATATTGTAATAGAACACTGTTATGTTAAATGTATTCATGTTTATGGTTATAAAAGGCATTTGTGCCTGTACACACTAATAAATAAATAAATAAAAAACAACGACGTGTGTTATTTACTTCAACTTTAAATGAGAGCGGTTTATATATTTACGTCGCAACTTGGTAGGTACAAAAGTACATAATTTGATACTTGGGATACATATACATATTTTCTCTCTCATTCAAGATCAAATATAAAAGAAAGCCAATGTCGCATTTTTCATACATCCGTCGTTGTTCTACGATCCTTACATATCGACATAAATCAAAGGACATAAACGGTCTCATTTTTCCTAAAGAGAACACGGATCAAGGAATTTCGCTCCGTATTATAGATTACTTTTCGTGTTTTCTGTACAATTATAATCCTTTATTCTACGTTAGATCATTCCCATCGCTCCTTTAGATTATGACTTCCTATGAATAAAATCTTTAAGAACGCAATAATTATGTACGAAATGGAACTGAACATAACTGAACCTATTTATCAATTCCACAATGCTTTTTTGCGATAATTAACCACGGAGAGAAATACAATTTATAACAGTTAGTTAATACAATAGGTATTGGAATGTCTTTTTTATAAATAGTACACAGATGTTAATATTTGCGCGAGGGAAAATATCTATTAATATGATTGCAAAATGTTCCCATCTATTTCGTCGGAGGTATCAGCTATTAAATTTTCGGAACAATGAAACTGCAAAAAACCCACTACAAAAGAGAACAAATCGTTACGTTCTTCAACGCAGTTAAAGATCTAATTCATGATGAGACGTATGTATTTGTTTTTGTAAAAATTCGTTGCACTTTATCCTATGACGATAATAAGACGCTATGAACACAATAATAGTATTTGTCTTATTTTCCATTCGTTTTATTTTATTTATTTATTTATTCATATTTTTCGCTTACAAACTATAATTAATGATAAAAATAATGTGACCTCACTGGGGTTTCCCGTGCCGAGGACACTTAACAATATACTTTTTTGAAATTACATTTGAGAATAAACAAAGAAGACTAACTTAAAAAACAATGATAATTAACAAATATTCAGACAGTTTTAAAAACAAGCTATTTATGTACTGTTATATTACAAAACACACAATGAAAATAACAAAAAACCTAACATAAGCTATACACTTCTGGAGCAGTTGATTCATTATTATATTGCTTTTAGGTATTATTTTGTATATTGGATTATGTAATACGTCTCTCAATAAGTTCGTAGAATGTCTAATAAAACAACAACTTCAAGGAAAAATACGTTTTTATTTATCAACATTGTCATCTTCAAGAGTGATACATTTATTCCTACGCTTCTCTAATATTTCGACGCCTTTTTGTAGAACGATTTATCTTTGTCCTCTAAATAGGCTGTAGTGTCGGCAATCACATCTTCATTGGAGTCAAATCTCGTTCCCTGGAGCATCTTACAACAGCCAGTAGTCGCCGGGGGCCAAATCAGGCGAACACGGTAGTTGCGAAAGCAACTCAAAGTTAAACTCATGCATTTTTGCCACCGTTACCACGGTGCATTGTGTTGGTGAAATATCACTTTTTTCTTTAATATTCACTAATAACGCCGTATAATATTCGCTATTGATGGTTCTTCCCGGAGGCCAAAACCTTATCAGCTGACATTTGCGATTTTGGTCGTTTTGGGCGGTTTTCGCCCTTACTGGTTACTGTCCACTCAGCTGGCTGCCGATTTGACTCTGGAGTGTAGTGATGGATCCATGTTTCGTCCATTGATACGTTTGCGCGAAGAAAAGTGAGACCGCGTTTCCTCTTAAAAGTCGTAAGTTCGTGAATATGTAAACTGAATTGAATTTGAAATAAATAAATGAAATGAATAATACGTTAAATAATGTTGCAACTATTTACCTAATTGTGAGAAAGATTAGGAAAGCTATGCAAATTTCCGTGCGGAAAATGCGTGTAAAAATCGGAAAGTCATACAATATTTGTATGATGTGCTGTAGGTATATATTTTTAAAATAGTTGAAATATATGTAATGTATAATTTTTATGTGACAACATTTACGATAAAAATATTATGTGGAAGCCTCTAATTGGACTTTATGATATGTATTTATGGTATAATTGTATCTTATAAATTTATAAATGTCTGTTGGCTTTCCAATGAAATAAAATAAATAAATAAATATGATTAATGATTTCTATAACCAAAATGATTTATTTTATTACCGACTGGTGCTACTACGATCTCCTTCATCAAGGTATAATGAACAAATGAATAGGTATAATCCTCAATTTGTTGCAACAGAGAGGGAAAACATTTTTGAGAAGGGGAAATGGAAGTCTGGGCATTTTCAGGGCTTATGACCGTCATTGGCTGGTTTAAGTGACCACTTCGCAGACCGTGTAACATTCACTATTCTGACCATGTTTAAAGATCCACATTTCCTCAAATCTTTCATCAGTTTACTTTTGTGAAGTAACGGAGCTGAAATCTTTATCAAGTGGGTGAGATTCATCCGGCTGAACAAATTCACCTACTAGGCAACGCCTGAAAACAATTGTACAATTTTTATACTTCTTATACCAGTTAGTCAATTTAACATTTGGACATACTCAAATCATTGTCGAGGTACAATCCTATTTATAATATCAACAGTGTCCACCCAAATCTAATACATGAAGTAATTAATTACTTCTTGTTCAGTCTTGATTGTTATTTAGTCAAGTGGTATTTTGTGTTTGTGGTATGGAGGACTTAGAGGCGTTCTTATTTTAATTTTATTAATTTAATGAATAACCACTTGAGCTTCAAATATACATTTTATTGATGTTTTCTATTGAAAAATGGGGTAGTTTGGTCAGCCGTTTCCGAAATGTTTAATTTATTTTATGAAAAGTAACCAGAGAGTATCCTATTACAGACATAATTATGCAAATCGGCTGAATGTCAGAGTTGGGCGAAAAAGAGTAATTGAGTACGAACTGATTATCAAAGGCCAATAAAAAGCTCCACGGTAATAATCACCTGGGGACCTGGGTATAATTTCCTTCGGAGGAGCACCAATCAGGCGCTTCCGTTGATTGGCGGGTATTTTCATTAGGAATAACTGTTCTCCGTACAAAGTATAAAGTGTATAGTTCGTACTCTGTACAGTCTGTACACGCTACCAAATGGCTTCCGACCTGACCCATAATTACACGGCTTACTCTTGCTGACCATTGAGTTTATTCTTTTCGAGATAATCCAATCTGAAATCGTGGTCGACCTTTGTTGTACCGTTCCAGATGGGTCATTAAGGGAAGCCACTTGTATACATGTCGATGTCGGTAGGTAGTACTTGTAGATAAATGCTGAAAGGTTGTGTGATAAATAGTTTTCATACAAAATAAACTACAAAATTAATCATACAATACATAAATCATCCCGTGTACTTCAAAACTCAATTAAATCTAGAGGATTTCGTCAAGTAGCGGCTATTTTTATTAGATATTTTTTACTGTTTAAAATACGGTAGTCAAGGCATATACAGAGCTTATAATCTGTCATTGTCAGCCCGTGGTGTTGTGGTCAGCGCGTTTGCCTGCCATGCACCAGAATATCATTATTATTATGATTTATCTCGCAATTAATCGAACTGTTTTCCATCCCCTTCTGAAAGAGAATGCTAGTCAAAAACAACGCCGAGAAGTTTTTATATCATTGATTGGACCAAGCTTATAAGACGCTCTGTATGATGATGAGTTTAAATGATGCTCGTTGTTGCCCGGCTTGCTCTGTAAGAGAATAGTCTCATCACGACAATAATTAGCTCTGAGATATGGCAGCACAATTTATAGATGACTCTTTATTTTAAATCACCTCACTTCATCTCAGAACAAACTCAAGCAGAGAAACAATGGGAACATTAAAAAGATAATTATTGTTTAACTTTTTAATTGCCCGGTCCCTTCATTAGCTAGTTACAATTTACAATGTTTTCTCGTCTTGTTTTAATTAATTGTTTGTGAACAGAGATCACACGATCCAAACATTTCTTTTAAAATTATGTACTGTGAATAAAAATCGACTCACGATTCTTAGCTCCAAGATCCAACATGGAATATTCTCAAAGAGAAAAAACGTTTGGGTCATTGAATAGATACCCCGTCTTAGAGTGTAGTGGTTAGTGCGATTTGTTCCGAGCACGATATCCCGATTTCGATGCAAATTAAATTTAAATGAATAAAAGGAAGGCGCTTTATAAAATGTTTATTTTAGCCTACACGTAAAAAAATATATGCTCCGGTTCTAGTAAGATATTCTTGTACTTATATAGTATCCTATGCACCGCTAGTTGTGAATTATGGATAAAGGATATAAAAAGAATCAAGAAGCGTACCATTTTAATACCGAGTTATTGTTTCATTTAAAAATAAATGTGTTTAATAACTTTTAAATGAAATATATATATTTTTTTTGCACCACAACAGGCCAGGAGGCCCAATTACAGTGGTGAATTACATCACAGAACACCCAGGCTTGAGAAAAATCACTTTTTTATATTATGTACATTGTTAACCAAATTAACCATTGGATAAAGCAAGCTAACTATACGAGTAGATATTTAAAGAATTGATTTCAAATTGATTGGTTTTGACATCCCACCTTACCGTCTACTCATTTTCCAATAATGTTGCTCATTGTTGCCCCCAAACATCTACGACAATAAAAAAGTATAGTGTTATAAAGTACCTTTGTATTGTCCTAGATAGTAATATGAAATGGAAATTACAGATGAATGCTATGATAGAAAGAGTTGGACAACTTATTTGTTAGATTAATAAACATTCTCTTTTCAAAACATAAAAGCTGTTCACTACGCAATCATACAGTATATTCTGCAGTATGGAATCATAGGCTAGGGAGGAGCTTACAAGACAAATTTACGTCCACTTTTGATTGCCCAAAAAACCACCGCTAAAATTATATTTAAAAAGCCTAGAACCTATTTTTTTAAGAACTAGACATACCCTCAATTGATGACATCTTTAAAAAAGCATCTATTATATATTTAAAGAAAAAAAAACCCACTAATTTACAAAATTCTCGAAACCCTAGATTTCCAAATATTTTTACTTTACACTGAGGGAATACAACTGCAGCTTTAAATCATTATTCATATGTTGAGAAAAATAACTTTAATAATCTTCCAGAATTCTTCAAATTAATAGCAAATATTACAAAATATAAATTAAAAAAAAAAAAAAAACACAAGACCCGCACTATCCTGAACTCCATACAGTAGAAAATTGTTTATCTTTTAGAATAAAATATTTAATTTTAAGGACGGTTTTAGATAAAGGTTTCAGCTCTTTAACTTCACAAACATCAACAGATGAAAGAATATAGTTGTTCAAATATGGGCAGAATGGTGAATGTTACACAGTGTGTAAAGTGGCTACTTAAACCAGCCAATGACAGGTCATAAGCCCTGTAGATGCCTAGACTTCTATATTACCTTTTCTAAAATATTCTTCATCTCTGTTGTAATATGTTATTGTTTTTATATTTTGACTGTCTTAGAACGGAGTTTTTTTACCCTAGGTAGACAGTCAAAGCAGTTTTATATGAATATATAATTTTATATGTATGATAAATATAATTTTTAAATATATATAATATATAGGCTCCATCTCTCCTAGGTTCCTTCCCTTCGTGATTTTGATAAAGCTTCTAAACTTGTCTACGCCCAAACTTTGGCAATAAATTAACAGAGAAAATTTTCCCGGAATTCTATGTAAAAGTAGTAGTACAGTAAATTAATGCGTCAACTAAATTGTAAGTAAGAACTAAGAATTCGTGTTTTTAGGGACTAAGTTTTAGAGAACGTTAAATAATATTTTGCTTAAAGTGGGTAATATTCCTTAGGTTAAGCATGTTTTCCTTTGTGAATTTGTGGGTAAAATCCCACATTTAGTAGTTAATAATTATCACGTATATTATCACCATAAAAATATATATAACGCTATACCTATAAATCTCATTCAATAATGTTAGAAAAAACGTAAGTGTGAAATATTTTCTGCCGTGATTAAATGTTTTTTAATTATAATGTAATTCTACGAGTTCCTATCGAAAATTCCTAGATCTGAAGCTCTCAATAACGAAGGAGAGGCGAATAAATGAATGTTTTCATGTCCCGTTATATTCCTTATCGTGATGAATTACCACTGAGCTAAAGCCACAAGTACTTGTAATGAAGTTTAATAATCACACCTAGTTTGGATTCATATCTAATTGGCATAATTCATAGCCCGTCCATTCAGAGACCAGAATCTGACGGAAATCAATAACTCCCAGTGACGCGTAACAGCTATTGGCGTGGATCAACCGCAACTGCACCAGTCAATAATATTCAACAGTTAACTCCAACAACTATTTTATAATCTATCTGGTGTCTCGTTTCTTCGCCCATTCTTTCAAACACAAGCGGATGAAAAGAAAGCCGAGTCGTGAATTGGATTGAAAAAATGTTTTTAACCAATTAAAACCCAGGGAACCCAATTGGCGGGTAATTTAAACCATAGAACAAGAATTTCAAAACATTCCATAAACGGACGAGCATAATAAGACAAAGCCATAAACGATCAAAATGGACACATGGATAATCATAACTCATATCGGATACTTGTATTATGTATTATTTTACTTGTAACTCGCCGCTGCGTAATAATAATTTGCACGGTTTTTCAGGGCTGGCATGGTAGAAAATTTTTCTTTCAATTTAGTCATATCAGTTAGGCTGTGCCCGTGTTAATGGCGAAGAGGGGTCGGCAAGCCAGAATCCTATCCTGTTTCACAAAATACACGAGATAAAGTGATTTCTACGGCCGCGAGAGCGATTAAGAATATCACCCCAGGGCCATACCGCGAAACTTCGAAAGAACATTTTTTATGATGAATTTTTAAAAATGACCTTATTTATTTTTAGAAAAATCTAAATTTTTAAAACATTTTATAAATTGAGATTAAAAACATTTTTGGCCAACGAAGCGACTAAGGATGCGGCTGGGAAGGAGAGGGGAAGGGGTTTGTGTGAACTTTGGTTTAGTTATTCATATGAACTAGTGATGTCGTTCAAAGGAGTTCGTTTTTATGAAAATATTTTTAATTACTTTTTTCATACATTTTCAAAAGCTTTTAAGCAATCAAATACGATGTCTTAATGATGGGCAGAATTTAAGAAATGGTAAAAATCTACACGGCATGATAAAATAACAAAGGGTAGATTGATATCTATTTTTTTTCATTAAAATTTTTATTTTCTTATTTAATGGCAGGAAAACGCAACAACCACCATGAGGCCGGACTAGTCTTCACTCGATTTCCTTTTGCAACATTTTTACCTGAGATAAGCCGCTGAATAAATATTAAACAAATACAAAATAACATAATACATGTCAATCCACTCTAATTTTAATGTGCGGATTTGGATGGTACAAATAAAAAAATGGGCAACGACTACGTGCCTGATTGCATCAAAAAGAGTTGATTAAAAGTTTTCATGAGGAAGTTCGAATGGGCGGCAAATAAATAAACTAAATGACATATTACTACGCTTATTATTAGTCTTAATACTAATCTCCCATTATCCCAGTGTTTATAAAAATATAAACCTTTGGCCTGTACCTGTACATACTACTTTTATATCTCCGTCATAAATTAAGTATTTTATGTGACAATGCGGTATGCCGATATAATAAATACTTGTCTATCAATAAAGAAAATATAATCAAACTATTATCCAGTACAGTTTATAAACAATTCTAACTGTGCTAATCAGCTACGGAAATTACGCAGATACATTTATTAGTAGATATTGATAAATTGTCTATCTTAAACTCTGAGCTTATCCAAAGAGATTAAGGGGAGTACGTGAGTAGGATAAAACATTTGTAAAAAGTTACAACTTACTAACGATTAAACATTTTTCGAACCACAATTTTTTGATGAATTTAAAAATGTAAATATTGCTCTGGTTTTGTAAAATCAGAAATATTTTAAAAGATATTACATTTCATTCTTGTTTTTATTCATTTATCTTTTATTTAATAATTTAAGAGTAAACTAAATTCATTTAACTCAGTAATTAGACAATGAGGAACTTCAGCCCTACGGGAAATTGGATAAAAAAAAAGGTTTTCTTGCGCGCGGTAAAAATTAGAGCATTAAATTGTACTGCAAAGTTTCTCAAAAATGTTTTCCCTCTCTGTTGAAATAAATTTAAATCTGAATAACTCCCTAGGGAGGAAATCCAGCCAGTCTGCAAGCATTTGGACATACTCAAACATTGTTAAATTACTTCCTTGTAAAAAAAGAAGTATAAAAATTGGAAAATTGTTTTCAGGCGTTGCCTAGTAGGTGATTTGGTTCAGCCGGATGAATCTCACCCACGTGATAAAGGTTTCAGCTCTTTTACTTCACAAAAGTCAACAGATGGAAGAGATGAGAAAATGTGGATGTTCAAACATGGGCAGAATAGTAAATGTTACACAGTGTGTAAAGTGGCCACTTAAACCAGCCAAAGACAGGTCGTAAGCCCTGTAAATGCCTAGACTTCCATATTCCCTTCTCAAAAATGTTTTCCCTCTCTGTTGAAATAAATTTACTTATGTATTTAGATATGCATACTAAAAATATTGTGTAAAATTGCGAGCGCTCGAACATTTTGTGCGATGATTTTTGTTTTTTTTCCATATTTATGATTTTTAATATTAAATAATTATTACATTTTTTAAATATTCAAGGTATGCGCCGCATCCACAGTAAGTATGGACGGAACGCGCTTGGTACTAGGTACCTATTTTTAGGATGTATGTTATAGCTTAATTTTAAGATATATTTTTTTTAGCACCACAACAGGCCAGGAGGCCCAATTACAGTGGTGAATTACAACACATAATACCCAGGCTTGAGAAAACTAACAATTATTTTTTGTGTTCTCACAGGGAATCGAACCCGGAACCTTCTGTGCGTGAGTCAAGCGTCTTGACCACTACACCACGGATGCCCACTTATCCACGTTTATATGATCCAATCAATATATTTTTATTCTAGATTATGATGGAAATATTGCAGGTTATTTTTCCACACATAAGATTTTATAAAAGCGGATACCGTGTGTTTTGACTAAAAATGAGATAAACAATGCATTTTAAGCTTCTTAGATTTTCACGGGCGTTAAGATGCACAGTAAGTTTTTCTGGGTTATTCTGCCGTGTGTCGTTCGTACTCTTCACCGACGTTTCGGATCGCGTTACAGCGTCCATCATCAGGGTTGATGATCAACCCTGATGATGGACGCTGTAACGTATTGTATTGTGCACAATGCATTTTGTTGGCATCGAGTAGAATTTATATTTAAATTATTTGAAATCTTTTACTTCTAGGTACTAATTTATCGCGAGTACAGCAACGTTATCCCAGGTAGAGTTATCGTAAAGTTCCCGAGTTCATCTCCCGGTGGCGCCAACTAATTACCGGAGGGCGGCATGCGCCTGCGATTGCGCGCCGAGCACGCGACCAGAATACTAAATACTAACTAACCAACTAGGAAGTAATGTGCACTCTGTGCTCGATTCTGCGCACTTAAATTTATAACGAAATATAAACTACATTCAAATAACATTGATATCAAACGAGCAATTAATTATTTATACACCATGTATCGTGATGGCATAGCGGCGAACCTGATTTAGACACGTGTTCCGACTGCCTTAAAAAATTGACTGTGATGGTTTTTGAAAGAAATGCAAGTATGACTAAATGTGAGATCAGTGTGAATGGGGTTATACTGAAACGGGTAGATGAATTTGTGCAACTGGGAAGTATGTTTACTAGAGATGGAAAGACAGAAAATATTGAAAGAAGGGCGAGTGCCGAAAACAGATTGAACTGTGCACCCAAATTAACCTTGCCAAAAAAAGCATTTCACAAATGAATCCTGCTGCCGACCCTTATGCATGGGAGTGAATTACGGAATTGGAAAAAAAAAGATGAATGTAGGCTGAATGTTGTCGAAATGCGATCTCTCAGGCGAATGTGTAGAAAAATTATGTATGATAGGTGCACAAAAGTCGATATCCGTGAATAATGTATGGCTGAGACGAGCATTACCGTCAAAGTATATTAATGGTTTTTACTCGTTAATTGGTTAACTATTTTGACATATTTACATATTTTACATGTTTTTATATTTTTGTATGTTCAAAATTTTAAGGTAGTTTTAATTTTTGTTTAGTAGATATGATTTTTAAAAAAAAAAAAAATATTTTTTATTTTTGGTTGCATTTATAAACACCCACTACTTTGACATATTTTTTCTAAAGTTTCAAATTTATTCAAGTATACGTTTATTCTTTAATTTGATTGTATTTTTTTCTCTATTTTTCTACTTTAAAAAAAAATTAAACCAAATAGTTTTGTTGGGTTTTTTTCTTTCTTTCTTCTCAAAACTATTTTTTATTTATTACAAAGCATCAAAAGCAAAATAAATATTTGATCATTATTTTACATATTATGTACAATGACTCTTTATTTTAATCTTAATAAAAACTAATGTCTGAGCACCCGATGACAAACTATCATTTAATAGTTTATCGGGACAAATATGTTTTAATACTTAGTGTTTTTTTCTTATAATGTATATTGTTATTATATGGATTATTATTATTGTTATTATTACTTATTCTTACATGGATATTTTATTGAATAAAGACTCTTATAATAGAAAACAATTATATATTTTCTTCAGTGATTTTTTATCGCAAACCGACGAATGGAGATTTCAGTTCGTAAAGCCTTTTTAAAAGGACCTCCTTTTAAGGCAACTCATTGAAAATAAAATCAAATACAGGACCATTCATGGCTTTATGGCAGCTAATGGACGAAGGCTGACAGAATTATTAAAGTAGACAAGTTTTATTTACGTTTTGTTTCAATGCAAGGTAGTTGACTGGAGCAATGGAGCCGGCTTCAAGGCAATAATTATTATTGTGCTCAAACATACTGGCCAATGAACATAATTCTACGGACGAAAACAGTAAAGTTGAGAAATTTCCATTTTCTTACTATGGGTATTTCTTCAGACACAAGTTTGCTAATAAAAGCTAACGGCAGTGCTTTAGAATCGCTAAAGTTGCGTAGTGAAGTGTGGCCGTTAGTGACTTGTGTTTTAATAAGGGGCTGTTTTGATTCCCGGTTGTTACATCAGGGCCCGTATTACAATGGGAAGGGTAACATTTATCTACAAAGTAAAATTGAGTTTTTTAAACGAAAAATTGAATATGTATACAATTTTTTTCTAAACATGTTAAATTACAATAAATATTTTATCCGTTAGAGCTTTATTATGGTCCAAGCTAGTTTCTCAGCATGCGTCTCTATCTGAATATAGAAATAAATTGGAGCATGTATATAATACTCGGTTCACTAGTGTAGATGGACTAGCTCTCCCTAAATTCAATAATAAATACGGGAAAAGAACACTCGAGTACAATATACCAAAAATGTATAATATGCTCCCATTAAATATAAACATTTAAAAAAAACTTATCTGGCTCAAGAAAAAGATGTCTGCTGAGAATCTGGCTTTTACGTGGTTTAATCTATTGAATTTTTTTTTTATTTGGTCAATTTTTAATTTTTTTATTTTCGATGTACATATTTTCTTTTTTTTTCTACAGTAATAAGAGTTTTTATATGTTTATAGAATTTAAAAAATTAAGTTAATGTATAAATAAGAGAACTTTGAATGTTGATGGATGCAGAAAACGAGGAAGACCGAGAAAGACATGGCATGATAAAGTCCATCAAATACTTGAAGATAGACATGTCAAAAGTAGGATATTAAAAAAAAAAAAAACAGGTTAACGATGATTACACTTTAAATTTTCGGGCAAATATACAGATTTTCGAACATAAATATCGATTTTATTTTATACCGTCTCGATATGTACCGACGAAATTAACGTTTTTTATCGTGGCCCAGGGCCCCGATTAAGAAAATTCATTTTTTCTTTACGAAAATGCGTATATTTGTAACCCGTAATTAAACTTGTTTTAAAAACAATTTCATATGAATATTATAATTTTCATACACAAAATTTAATTTGACTTCATGTACGATTTTTAAGATAACTTTCCATTGTAACACAGGTCTAGAAATCAAAAAGATAAAGTTAAAAAATGGTATTATTAATATTTAAAGCATTAACTTTGTGGTCAAAAATTTTAGTAAATGTTATTAAATACTTGTATATAACCACTTACCGACTTTTCTCGACTTTTCCACGTTGGTTTAATTGGTATCCTGACGAAGAGACGGGTACGTCTCGAAACCGATAGAGATAGAAAAGTCGGTAAGTGGTTATATACAAATATTTGAAAACATTTATAAAAAAATGGTAATAATTTGAATCGAGTTGTGGTGCCGTGGCTAGCGTTGCGGACTCACGGATCATAGGTCCGAGGTTTCGATTCCCACTCTGCCCCAACTTGATTTCCATTTTCTAACAGTGAGTTATTTACAACTCGTTGAAAATGGCCACCAAAATTTAAATATTTTGGTTAATTATAAGAACGCTAATGTCTTTTTCATTTAAAAAAAAAAACGTATTGATGTTGTTTTGTAGATAGACCTATATTTCCTGATTATACTCCATTGTTAATCGTATTGATACTTTTTTATTGACAAATGAGCGCTTTCGCTTAAGTAAGCATCTTCAAAACCAGTCTCAACTTCCAAGAAGTTTGATTGGAGTTGTATACAAAAATTACTTTTAAAATATGCAAAACAGAAGGCGACGGAAAGATATGTGATCTGTTTTCTAAGGTAGTAGTAAAAACTGGTTATACGTATTTTAAGTATCTAAATGTATTTTTACGTAAATAATGATTTTTTTTTTACATGACTGATTTCATTAGTGTTGTTTTCTTATAAAATATGTATGCAATTAGCAGATACGAACTATTTTCATTTTATTTTGCTTGTCTTTGGCATCTTGTTAGATTTCCGCGGCAGTGTATTCTGTATGCACTTAGCGAGAGGAAGATTATGATTATTTTTATCTCTAAAGTTGTATTGGATAACCAATATTTGTAATACTTATGTCAATTTTTGTGGATTTAACCGAAGGAGATAATTTCAATCAAGATCGACAAATATCTCAACACAGTGTTACTGTAGAATATAAAGGTATTAAAATTCCTAGACTGCTATTTTAATTTTACATGAATTATGAATTCTCTTTCTTTGTTGGGCCGTGAGATATATTTTAGTTTATTTTTAAATAAATATTTGGGTTCTTATTAATGAGGAAGTTCAGTGGTTTTTTTTAATTGTTTTATTTGTTAATAGACTGTTTAACTAAGTCATTTTTTTTTTCAATTTTTATGTATCGGATTATCAGCGCTACGATTTTTTTAAGTTGTGTATTTCTGAAATAACTCCGCGTGTAACGTCAGAGGTTCATTTCCGCTTATTCTCATTCAGTTCTTCCCATTGGTCCAAAAGCGACAAGCAGACCGGAAATCTTCCATAGCTCTCAGATCATAGGTTGATTCACATGAACCAGTGACGTCATTCAAAGTAGTGCGTTTTTATCAAAATATTTTTTATTATTTTTTAAGTACATTTTCAAGAAACTTTGCCGTACAATTTAATGCTCTTATTTTTACCCCGCGCAAGAAAACATTTTTTGTATCCAATTTCCCGTAGGGCTGAAGTTCCTCATTACCAAATATTTAAATTTTCTAACCATTTCCCAAAAGTCGTAAATAACTTGTGCTCTCTCTATTATTACGAGTTATTGCTTTGTGAACAGCTATAATGTTCATTTCGTTGTTTGATTATTAACAGGGAATTAGCGTTTAAGTTATGGTTTAAAGGTTTATGTGATACAATAACGCTTTTAATTTAGCTGTAATTAAAAAAACTAACAGGACATTTTAATTATAGATTACCACGTGCCGCGCACTGAACATTAATTTTACGAAATGATTACTTGTTGGGAAATGATAAATTTATATATTATTTTCGTCACCCGCATAATTTACCGGAATCTGATCCAGCGTGAAATTATACTGTTTTTGTCGGGTAACGCTTTAACTAAATGACTATTCAAAATTCATTACGTCTAAATAACAATCATATATTCTTTTATCTAGGGTGAAGGTTGGCTATCACCATTGCAAGTTTTATTTTGCCCGCAGCTCCAACCGCCCTGAATTTGAGTTAGTACGGTGGGACCACTGTCAAGTTTTAGGCTAGGAGAAAGGAGATACGCTTTCTTCCCCGTTGCGTTTCCCTTGAACCATTCCCTGCAAAATAATTCAGAATATGTTCTACTTTTCACCCTGCATGAAATACCCGAGGTTCTAGCTTACTTCTAAATTGTGTTATGTTTTTTTTTCTATCCTGTGCATTTTAATATAACTGTATCTACAATGTTTGATTATGTCCAAATGCTTGCAGACTGGCTGGATTTCCTCCCTAGGGAGTTGTTCATATTTAAATTTATTTCAACAGAGAGGGAAAAATTTTTGAGAAGGGAATATGGAAGTCTAGGCATTTACAGGGCTTATGACCTGTCATTGGCTGGTTTAAGTGGCCACTTTACACACTGTGTAACATTCACCATTCTGCCCAAGTTTGAACATCCACATTTCCTCAACTCTTCCATCTGTTGACTTTTGTGAAGTAAAAGAGCTGAAACCTTTATCACGTGGGTGAGATTCATCCGGCTGAACCAAATCACCTACTAGGCAACGCCTGAAAACAATTTTTCAATTTTTATACTTCTTCTTTTACCAATTCAACAATATTTGATTATGTCCAAATGCTTGCAGACTGGCTGGATTTCCTCCCTAGGGAGTTGTTCATATTTAAATTTATTTCAACAGAGAGGGAAAAAATTTTGAGAAGGGGATATGGAAGTCTAGGCATTTACAGGGCTTATGACCAGTTAAGGAAATGTGGATGTTCAAACTTGGGCAGAATGGTGAATGTTACACAGTGTGTAAAGTGGCCACTTAAACCAACCAATGACAGGTCATAAGCCCTGTAAATGCCTAGACTTCCATATTCCCTTCTCAAAATTTTTTCCCTCTCTGTTGAAATAAATTTAACTGTATCTAAATTACATATACGTTTAAAAACTCACTTATACTTACAAGCGATTTTGAAAAGAAAACTAATTTATAATAAATTTCCTCTTATGTACATCTGGCATAGAATAGCATTTATCATATGAATAGGAGAAATACGTATATGAATCCAACGTACATCAATAAAGGTCAAAAAGAAAAAAAAAATATTATCACTGATGTTTAAACATATGTAGAATGGTAAATGTTACACAGTGTAAAGTAATCTCTCAAACCAGCCAGTGACGTTTCATAACTTTGTAAATGCCTAGAAATCCATGTTTTTCGCTCTCGAAGAAATTTTGCGACTCTGTTAAAATATATTCTAATATTGATTAATTCCTTAGAAGAAAATATAGTATTTGTTCACAAAGATTAAGACTTGCTCAAAATGATCGAATTATTCGGTAACGCCAATTAACTGTTGGTTCCTACGTAATAAAACATAAAACAATAAATACCAATGATGTTTTTAATATTTTGGACACATAAACAAAAAATTGTTTCAAACTAGAGCCACCGGCACTAAAGCTCGGGTTTCCTAGGATAGCGGTGCCCGTATTTTAACGGCCGTAGTGAACATTAATGCGGTTGACAGCCGTCGTAATGGTGACTAGAGAGTGGTTTCCTATAAAAATGGTGTTGATAACACCGTTAAAAAATAAAACCACTCTCTAGTCACCACTACGACGGCTGTCCACCGCATCACCGTTCACTACGGCCGTTAAGATACGGGCACCGCTGTCCTAGGAAACCCTAGCTTTACTGGATTATCGAAAGCGGTCGTTTTGGTTCGTTTAAGAATACGTAATAATTTTTTATAAATTTTTATGAATTTTTCCAATCGTTTTAGAATGTTGTAAATGTTATACGTTATATATTTTGACTAAGGTAATACATTTTTGCTTTCTACATTGTTTGCAGCAGTTACCTACAGCAGTAAGGAACGTTTTTTTTTAACCTTTTTTTTTATTTATAAGAAAAAATAATGAAGATATAAAATAAAAACAGGGGAATTTGAAGCATTTTGTGTACTAAAAATATCGATAGCACTGGCGACTCCGGGCCGAAAACCTCGGCAGTGCATTTATTAACATTTCGTCAACTTGTACATTAATTACAATAACATTATAACAATATGATAGGTTTGACGTGATAAACCAGAAATGATTTGGCAGCCCGTGCATCGGAACCAAGAACGCTAAATTCGCCTAAAATGATACGTACGTTATATGTTACTAAATCAACTAAATTCGGACTAACATCATGTCATTGCGCAAGTTGAAAGTGACGTTACAAACATACTTCAAATCTGCGCATGCGTTGGCAATGCCCGGAGAATGTATATTGTCTTCTCCCTCTAACACATGATTCACCGGTACATAGCGTAGTCTATCTCGCTCAAATCACGGTTTTAGCAGATATGGTGTTTTTTATACAGATTCAGGGATAAGGATTGTGCAAAACAGAATATGCACGGCGACGATTGCGCATGCGCAGACAAGATGAGCAAATCGTCCGCTAGAGTCGATCTCGCTAGATCTTTTAGCGCTAGTATTGAATATTATGATGTTGTATGAGTAAAATATTGCAACGAATCCATGTTTCTTTGCATGATATATTTTAACTATCAATTGCTAATTTATTTACCCAAATTTTTACTTGGCAGTGCAATGCACTTATGTACATGCACATACTAATGAACCACCTCTGATCGATAGGTATAAATAAATAATTGTAATTCTATAAAGTTTATATTTGAAGAACTAACTTTGTGGTTATTCATAATAATAAAATAAATAAAACAACTTTGCTTCTTTGCTATGCTTCTTTGAGAAGCTTGTTTGCTTTGAAACCGGTCGGTGAAAAATTAAAATTAGTGGTTAAAAACAAAGTTGTTTTATTTATTTTATTATAATTGTAATTCTAGTTGACAATGAAGTTATTTTATGCTTACTATTTAATATTATTTAACAGTACGATCACGAGATCAATACATACAGCACAATTTATCAAATTGTTCTAGCTGATTTTATTTTAAAATAAAACTTGTTGAATACGATTATTCTGAGAACTCCAACAGAAGATTATATCCAGTTATATGTATCTGTACCTGCTAAAAATGATTGATGACTTCATTATAATTAGCTTAAAAAATCAATGAAGTATCACATTACAATTTGATATTATCTTTTAAACATTTAGATGTGTAAAAATAATTAATACCTAACTAAATATATTCGTCAGAACAGCTGTTCCAATACATGAAGGTGCTGGATATAAGACAACTGTACCTAAAAGAAGCACTTGCACACTTTTGGTCAAACAATAAGGAGAGGTCTCAGCAAAATGTCGGTACCAGGTTTTCCCAGAGCATGAATTATGTCATACCCAAAACCCGTACGACTTTTGGTCAGAGACATTTCTCATTTATAGCACCGAGAGTGTTCAATATTTTGGAAGAACGTATTAAGCCCTCAAGAACAAAAATTATTTTTAAGAAAGAAGTTAAGGACTGGATTTTCCTTAGTGGGAGGGATTTGAGTAGGAAACTCCTTGATGATTTTCCAAATGCTCGAGTTTACTGTTACCCATATTGATGTGCCATATATATGTTTTTAAAAATATTTTTTAAAATTATTTTTTATGTTTCTTATCCTATATTTGTGGTTATATACTCATGTGTCTGTGTCATATAATTTTTCGTCCCATCTCAACACATGACTTTTAGTCCCATGGAGTTGGGACTTATTGTCTCAAATAATGTACAATAAACTTATGTATGTAAATAAATAAATAAATTATAATATATTATTTGTTTATGAAAATAACAAGAAATAATCTTTTGTTTTAATATATTAAAATTTTATTTTGGCTAATGCATAATACCTTGTTTTTTATGTTCACCCGTATTTAGATAAATATAAATATAAATATTTTTATTTATTTTTTTTAAAAGAGAATAAATGTAGTGAGTTTTATTACCCCTGAAACATTATTTACAAACAATTGTACTTATTATATATATAAGTTCAACATACTCATTTAGTACGTCTATTGCCAAGAAAGCCAAGTTAATAATTTATTTGATTAAAAAGGCATTCCAAAATATTACTTCAGAGTTGTTTCTTAAAATATACAAGACCTATGTAAGACCTTTATTGGAATATGAATATCAAGTATGGAGTCCCTACTTTACTAAAGACATCCCCAGAATTAAAAGCACTAGGACTTTCATCATTGGAAAAACGACGGAAGAGAGGGGACTCGATTGAAACTTATAAGATAATAAATGATTACTATGATTGCCCCCTGCATGAGATGTATCAATTAAATCCCAACACAAATTTACGGGGTCATAACTGGAAGCTCTATCGTCCCCAATTCCACCTCAATCCCAAGAAAACTCCCTTTCCAGCAGGGTAGTTTCAGACTGGAATAAATTACCAAGTCTAGTTGTGCATACCATTTCGGTCAACCAGTTCAAAAACCGTTTAGATGCTTTTTTGAAGGAAGAAGAACGCAGACAAAAAGCAGTACACGAGATATAGACACATCAGCAAAGGCTGCCTGCCTATAACAAATAATAATAATAATAAGAAACAGGTACAACTGACTTTACAACAATAACCAATGAACCAAAAATCAATATGGTGTACATCATAATATATTTATTTAAGATTTATAAACTTAGCACTTTTTAACTATGTTATACCATTTGTATAAATTGGCTATTAAATAAAAAATATTTTATAATCGTTAAAATTAACACTGTAATGTAATATGGCAAACTTGATCGTTTTTAAAACAGTAATATAATATTAGAGACGTTGAGAGATCTCGAGTGAATTTACAAGTTACTTTCAAAGGGAGTGTCAAGTTGAATATGGGTTACAGAAAGTCATATTATTTTTTTAGAGTATTATTTTCCAAATTGCAATCAAGAATTTGATGTTCAGCATGGAATTGAACTATTTTAGCAAATACAAATAGGTGCGTAGTACCTATTTTTGTAAATCTTATATCTAAAGTTCATCAGTCTGAAGTAGACTGATGGACATTTTCTTAGAGTAAGTAGAGTTCTAGAGTATCTATAAAAATATGAAAGCACCCGTTGATCCATTTATATTTAAAAAAAAACAAAGTTGTTTTTTTATTTCCAAAAATAATTATTTTATTTTTGTTAATCTCTATCTATCTTGGCGTCCTCCGTTGTGTAATGGTTAGGACACTTACCTTACACAGAAAGTGCCATGTTCGATTCCCGGTAAGAACACAAAAATTTAAATGTAAATTTTCTGCGTGTTATACGCTGTATTTCACCACTGTAAATTAGCATACCACCACTGTAAATGTCTTGTTATGGTGCAAAAAAACCAACATTTAACTAAAAAAAATAATGTGAATATTTCGTTAACTAAACTCATATATAAATAAAATAAAATCTGTAGATACTCGATACACAATAACAATCAAAATATGAATAGTAATTAAATCCGGCCTTTTTGAAAGTATTTTAGTCTCTAATTGAAGCGGTTAGTGAATTTTAATGACTCTGTAATTAAATCGAAGCCTATTATTATCCTCTATGTTGTTAGGAAAACGTATGGCGTTAAAGATAGCAAAACAGACTGTTTAGTTAGTAAAGGTGTTAGATGGTATCTCGGCCACTTGGACGAAAGACGGAGAAGAATTGTAAATGTATTTTCTGTTATGTAAGCTCATTAAAGGCGGATTTAATAAACAATCTATTAAATTTCAGTAAAGCTTTTAATTTATGGCTACCTACCTAAACATTCCGGCGTCAAAAACGAAATGTATTATGAATAACGTTATGATTATTTTCGTAATAAAATATCACAAGGGTGCTGTGCATTACTGATATGAACACTTTGTATCCCGGAGCCGTGTAAACACGTGATTATATGTATAACCACGCGTTGTGTCCCGGTCCCGTGTTTTCAAGTATTTTACCAGCTGTCTAAAAAGTACATTTTATTGATATCTAGTGACTTTTATAAGTACTTTTTTGCTGCTGGTAAACCACGTAAAAACACGGGACCGGGACACAACGCGTAGTTATTATAATCACGTGTTCACACGGCTCTGGGATACAAAGCACAAAAAAAGCGCGAGACCCTGTGTATATTTATTTATTTATACTTTTATATTGTCTCTATTCTTTTTTTATACAGAATAATGTTTCCTCTCTGGGGTGTCCCGTGCCGGGGGAAACATTTTACAAAATGTGAAACACGCCTTAAATTAGTTATTTAACAAAGTTAACATAATAATAATAAAAAAACGTAATTAATCAAATTACCTAATGATCATTAACATGATAAACAATATAAACTAAAATAATCATACAAATCATAACTAATTTATATAGACCAATAGACCAAATTTCAAAAACAGTACACACGTTTTACCTATTTGGCTTGATCCGCTCGTCGATCCGTATGCAACCCACCTCCACTATCCATTTCTTAATAGGAATATTATACTGTTTATATTTATGTGCGAACATTACAATGTGGCTCTCCATAAAGGCCAATGTTGGCTAAACTATCATACAAAAATGACTTAATAAATTGTTTCAAATAAATATGAGAAGTGTCAATTGATTTAACTCAATATTTTCATAATTATGACACTTTAAAAAAAACCTTCACAAAGCATGAAATTTCACAAAAATGGGCCGGGCACAGGGTAGATTCTATGTGAATTCAGCCGGCGATCAAAGTGTTGATCAATAATTAATTTGATTCGATATTATTTTGTCAACAACCGATAAAAAATTATCGGAATGTTTTGTGAGGATCAAGGCTCCGATTGATATGGGAAATTAAAAGCGTTATCTTCCGTTGTCTATAAAGCACGCGGCCGTTTTTAGCACTATTAATTACTTGAACAATGCAGCCAGTTGACATTTTAATTGAATATCTAATATCGGCTGAATTCATAATGTTATTTTTTATTTATTTTTTAATGTATAATATATCTATATAATATAATATATCACGAAGTTACATAGTTTTGAGTTGATTTCATGGATGAGAGTTGTTGTATCACACAGAACCACAGAAAAATATCAATTCATAGTATATGTTACTTACATTATATTATTATCATTTTTTAAAAAAAAAATTTTTAAATAAATATTTGTGTTCTAATAATTTACGCAAATATTGAATTTTGAGGGCCATTTTCAACGAGTTGTAAATAACTCACTATTAGAAAATGGGAACCAAGTTGGGGTAGAGCGGGATTCGAACCACGGATCTTTGATCCGTGAGTCCGAGACACTAGCCACGGGACCACAACCCGATTCCGAACCTCTTATGTAAGTACAAATATATGATATTTTTTATGGCTTACCTGTAAATAAAATTACCATTCGCCACTGTTATCCGGATCTAATGGTGAATATGAAACTGCAGTGTTACACCAATTGCAGAATATCAACAATCATTCACAAGGTACATGAAAGTACAATGATCTTTTAACTTAAGATGCCGTCCAGGTACAGTAAAATTGTAGTGAATACCAACTATGAAGTTAATACTTCGCATCGAACTTACCGGATACCGAATCCGGGACGTCAGGCATGATAGGCAAAAGCGTAAATCAGTTTACCACGAAGCAGACAAACGTATTTATAAATGCATCTTCACCATATATTTCATAATGTATTTTAGATTTAGTATACCCACGCACAGGCCATCCCTATGTGAGATTTTTTCGTTTTTATAAATATAATATATATTACGTAATAAAAAATGTAACACATGTAAACAATTAAAAAAAAAAAAATTAATCACTACTCTTTCAGGAGATTTACGTGTGAGCTATCCATCGAGGCGAAAACACTTGTCCAAAACTGTATTTTTTTATTTTGCAAGAAGACGAGATCTTTGATTTTAGAGGTGATAGATAGGCAACTAATTTTTCCTGATTTTATATTTGTACTAAATTAAAAATGACTAAAAAATAGGATAATGTAGATACGTAGTGTATTCAATATCAATATTTAAAAAAAAAAACAAAATTGAACCAAACATTTAAAATATACAGACAAAAACATGGCATGCCGTTTGATCTGAGGTAAAGTAGGTACTCTTGTGTGACAGGTGATATTTTAATCTTTCCCTTACTGTCCAAAAAACATTCGCGCGTTACTATGTAGTCATTACACATGCAAAAAATGAGAGAGTTCAAATCGAAAAAATGTAACATTCATAGGCAATTGCTTTAATTGTTTATAGTAGATGTCAAAAGTGAGAATATTTCAAATAAACAATAAGAAAAATCATAAGCTCATGCTCGCAGCGCGGGCGAAAGAATTGCCCCCGACGAAAGTCGTGGAGTTTCTAAAGTACTAGAAACTTTGCTGTTCGCGCGAGTGCCGCGTGAAATTGTCTCTCTCGCTCACGAATATACCTAAATTATCGAGAGAGAGATGTGAAGAGTGTGTAAGACAATTATATATAAAAATTACTATTTTACTACGTACGCAATCCGCGACACATTTATATACCTACTATTGTATTTGTGATTTATCTATTTTTGGTCAAATGCTTTTTCTGTTCCCAATAAGCATAAATTATTTAATAAAAACATATTCTAACCGATGCGTAAATGTATAACGGATAAATATCGAAAATCTTAACCCATTATTTATTATATTTATGGAGACATTAAAGTTATTAGATGCAATGTGTACTAGTAATAGATAATATATTATTTTTAAGGTGTGGCTAGATATTACAGTTAACTAAATCTTACAAATGACTAGAAAAGGTTGGTGAATAAGACAAATTCACGAAATTTATAACAAGGATGATTACGAAAGGTTAAATAAGAACTTAATAATTTGTTTCACAATTGATTTAACAACGTGGCGTGTTGCGAGGTTAATATGTATAATAATGTCTCAGTATTAATCAAAACTAAGTACCTATTTAAGGGGCAAATCTTATTCATTTGTTTTCTACGAAACGAGAGTTTGACTTACGGCTTGACCTAAAAGATCAAGGCTTGGTAAATGTTAAAAATGATTATTTAAAAAAATCAATTGCAAATATAATACTTTCTACACATACAAACATGTCTTATAATACGTAATGTTTAAAATGAAATATAAATGAAAATCATAATAGCGTTAAATATTTTAAACAATGTTTTGAGTCTGTCTAAGTGTTTGTAGACAAAGACTGGATTCCTCAAGATTGACATTTTGTAACAGAGATGAACATTATTTTTTGAGATGGAAATACAGACGTCATAGAGAATGTCATTGGCTCGTTTGCGTTATGTGCACAGTACGCAGCATTAAGCTAAGCATATAATATTTATTTTTTTTAAATTAAGTTATATGTGAATAAATAAACACGAGCCCTCCTTAGAACAGGGTGTCCTAGAAATTCTATTTTTTCGATAATACAAAATGTTATTGAATATTGATATATAACCACATACACAAAAAAATTCCAGTAGCTCAATCACAAATAACTATCGACGCGCATTAGCGCGTCGTGATAACAAGCGACGTGATAACAATTTCTCACCAAAGTTGTTTATCGTATTCGCGATCACAATGCAACATCCGTTAACATCTAATATTAAAGTCAAAATATTTACGTTTCGCGACGTATAATCCTGCTGCGCAATCACGTATTTGAATTTCAATTTTGTAAATATGGAAAATATTTCAAAACTGCTATTTTTATTTATTTTTCATTACTTATCATGCTATTTATTGCATTTAGCCGGCAGTTGGCAAGCCAAATATCAAGAAAAGCAGTCGCCATAGTAGCTGTAATTTAATTTTCACTTTTTTGTATTAGATACTCCTTACTATTTTGCAAATGCAATCAATATATTGTATTATTTTTATGGTAAACGCCAATTTTTCGCCAATATACTGTATTTATTTACGAGGAAAACAAAAAACAAACCGACACGAGCGTTGATTGAGATTACACACGCATTGACTTATGCGCGTTACACGCATTAATTTAAGTTAACAAAGTTTTTTAAAGTTATCCCAACTTATTCTAAACAAACCCAGCGGTTTTTGGTTCAGCCGTTTCCAAAGGGCAAGCTTTCAACCAGCCAGCATATTGAATGTTGAGCAATTTTAATTCATTCGACGAACGGCCCAGCCATTCCGTTGATTGTCTGCATTTAACGAACAGCCTTATCCAGTTGAAAGGCTGATTTAACTTTTTGGCGGCGACATGTATAACCCCAAGAACGTGTGCCTCATGCATTGTATTGCATTGACACTGCTGTTCATAATATGATCAAAAAGTTTCGATATAAAATAATGCATTTTTCGGATTATAATGGTTTTGATTGATTACGTTATAAACATGTGGAAACTACTGAAATTATCAACAAAAAAACAATTTTAATTGAAAATGGAAATACCACATGGGAAGAGATAATGGAAAGTACGTAGGTATCGTATATGAAATAATGATTATCAGAAGCAGCTACTGCCCGAGGGTATGCCGGATTCTAGTTTCTCACGCATTCTCTCCATAGCTAAGAATTGCATAATAGGGTCAGAGTGGGCCAGTTGTAATATTTACCTTTAGCACGTCGCTACTTCGGACCCAATCAACCGTTGGCGTTGGCTTTGTCCGCCACGACTAAAACGCTGTAAGCCAATTTTTTTTAACAAAATACAGTAAATTTTACGGAGAAAATATTTATTTATTTATTTTATCAGGTAAACAAACAGTATGTACATATATTACCCATTTCTTTGTATATTAGTGTAAGAAACTCATACACACCAAAAAAAATGTTTACACTTAATACAATAATTTAAATTATGTTCAATATTATAAATGTAAAAGAAACGAAATGATAAAATATGTACATAATAATACAATAACAATAAAGTCTGCTTCATATCTGCTTCTTTCAAAATTTCTATAATTTTTTACCTAAATTTACATACATTGTCACAAAAAATATCAGCCTCGGTAAATATATTGTTATATTGGTCGCATATTCTAGGTATTGTAGATTGTTTAAATAGTTTGTTGACGCGTTTTCAGTGTAAAACAGAAGATTTTGATTTGGTCTAGATGGCACACGAAATGGAAGTCTTTCAAGTAGGTTAGGAGAATCAATTTTATTATTTATTAATTTGAATAAAAATAACTGGTCT
The DNA here is from genome assembly GCF_059751315.1 of Micrasema longulum. Taxonomy (NCBI): domain Eukaryota; kingdom Metazoa; phylum Arthropoda; class Insecta; order Trichoptera; family Brachycentridae; genus Micrasema; species Micrasema longulum. The sequence goes on from NW_028278821.1 coordinate 401,944, forward strand.
AACATTATTCTTCGATTTTTAAGAGAGTTTATTCCATGGTACTGCATACTTTCAGCATGATTAAAAAAGTTAATGTTTAACCGGTAGTCGACCTGCTTAAAACAAATTGTTGGACCCTTTCTAGTCTATTAATACTTACATTATAGTAAGGTGACCAAATAGGAGTACAGTATCCTAGTTGGGGACGAACAAATGCTTTGTATAATAATTAGATAAGCATTATGCTATATATATTAATTTATTATCATATTTTGAATGTTTGAAACACTAACTTTGTAGTTCATTGTTACATTTTAAAGGAATAAATAAAATTACTTTGTTTTATGAACCACTTATTTATTATTACAACCGACTAAATTCAGGGCTATATAATGACTACAGTATTTCCAAGCGTTTATTTAACTTTTGACACATGGGCGCCTATAAAGTTTCGTAATTATTGACAGGCAACCATAGACCGAAAAATGCAATACTTCATGTTTTTTTCATTACGATAGTGAAGCGACATGTTCTTTTGCTCCGATATTTATCGATATCGATGTTTATTGAGACTACTTATGCAACGAGGATTATACAAGTTGACAAGATGAACCAGAAATTAAAAAAAATAATTTTCTATCGAAAGCCACAGTATTTTTATTCACTTAATAATGAATACGACTAATTTACATGAAATATAAATGTCTAACTGATTCAATATTGTGAAAATATCAAATATTTATTAAAAACTACTTATCGATTGTCGATGGCCAAAACTAATTTGACAGTTCGTCAGAATATATTGAATTTTAATGGCGCCGTGGTCGCTGTCATTTATTATTGTCGCCGACAAACTGACAGTGTCGCGACACAAAATTTCTCAATTTACATTACGACATTAAAATAGTCCTATGCATATTTGGGTTATCTGTAGCTCCTGCACCCAATGACAAACTCCAATTAAGGAGTTTATCGAGACTGTATTTAAAGTTTCTTTTGTAAAGAAATGATGTAATTTTTGCAATATTATTTATTGAATGAAGACTTTAAAAAAAAAAGTTTTACTACAGCGCTTTCGTAATATAAACTCTGCTTTAAACGTCTGGGTATGTTTATAAACTACATAATGTTGATATTTTTTTTTCATAAGTAAAGTCGATTTTTATGAGAAATCGATTCGGTAACGCATTAGGACATCCCTAATCGATACATAATCGAGCTGTCAAAAGTTAAATAAATGGTTGGATAGAGTATAGATATACATACGAAAAAGAAACATTGAACAGTGGGTGTCGGTAAGAATAGAGAAAGGGGTTATTGTGTTTATGGTGGGGTAAGAGTAGGGGAGGGGGTAATTGTGTTTAAGGTAAGATTAGACTTTACAGGGAAAATAAATATAGGATAAATATTTATTATCATAATATATACATTTATACAAAGTTACTTTGACTATCTAGGGTTATTTACCCCGTTCTAAGCCAATCGAAAAAAAATATAAAACAAACAGTAATTAATTTATTTATGGAAACAATAATGAAAGTAGTAGACATAGTGAAAATTTAGTGAAAAACATAGTAAAAACCCAGTAAAATGCGTAGTTTAAAACAAAATACATAGTAATATGTATGGACTATATACGTCTTACTATGATTTGATGTGAATTACACATTACTGTTTTTGTGAAAATTACATAATGTGGTGATATTTATACAATGAATATCCCAGCATGCAGATTATCTAGAAAAAAATGCAGTCACTCGTGTCCGAGTGGAATGAAGGTCGGATCACCAATGCAGTATTCTATGTACTATTAAGTGTGGACGGGAATGTTGAATTGAAAAAAATCGTATCTGGATTTTTTTTGCTTGTAAATACGGGGAGCTCTTACCACAGTTGAAGATGACAGAATAAAACGACGCGCGACGTTGTAATTATAGAGTGAGTCTCAAAAGTATTTTTACACAGCAACTTTAATTTTGGCGTTTACATCAATAACCCTTCAACCGTCCATGCGCTCAGTAGCTGCAAGATTTGTTGCTATAAAAATTCTAATTTTTTAATTTGCATTTTATTTCGTTTTTAAAATATCACTTAAACTCTAAACTTCAGTGTCAAATAAAAAAAAAAAAATGTAAATAAGTTAGTTTTCTAATTGTCCATGCGCTCTGTAGCTGCAAGACGTTCTGTTATCTAGCTCATATATATCATAATTGTAACATATCATAATTGGAGACGAGGAACTAGAATTCCAACCGTCCATGCGCTCTGTAGCTGCAAGACGTGTTGGGATATTTATTTATTGTACAGCGCCCTTGAGGTGATTTTCACAAAAATGGCGCTATATAAATTATCCAAACATTATTATTATCAATTCTTTCATCTAACTTCACAAACATCAACAGATGAAAGAATTTAAGGAATATAGATGTTCAAATATAGGCAGAATGGTGAATGTTACACAGTGTGTAAAGTGGCCACTTAAACCAGCCATTGACAGGTCATAAGCCCTGTAGATGCCTAGACTTCCAAATTACCTTCTCTTAAATGTTCTTCATCTCTGTTGTAATATGTTAATAAATTAATTGTGTTTAAAGCGAAAATAACAATATGTTTTTAATTTGTTTTTATTCTGACTCAGTTGGCTTCACAGTGTCGAAATTAAGTGCGCTGATTGCGTATGGGTAAAATGGCTTTCCCTATTGCTGATAAAGCTGATCGAAGCGTTTGATACTGATTTCATTCAGCTTATTTATTTATTTGGAATGCATTTTTCATTTATATACTCTGAAGCAGCGTAAAGCAATACCATAAGCTGTCTTCACAATTTATTTCAAACACCTAATGTTTTTGAAAAAAATCGTATACTGCGTTATGATGCTGGACCGGACCGCCTAGCTGTTATTTGAATAAAGACTATTATGCGTTATTCGTCTCAGATACATTACAGAGGTGAGTCTTAACTGAAAAAGATACTATGTTATTTTCCATTCTATTTATTTTAAAAATAAGTAATTAAAAATAAAGTTTTAGTATTATTATTATTATAATAAATAACCAAAAAGGGGGCTATGTATAGCGTGTGAGCTCGCCAATATATGACAGTAAAAAAATTATTGTCTTTAAATTTCCTAGAGTTTTAACCATCGAAAAAAAAGAAGATTGCAAATAAAATCAACAGACAATGGAAATTTGATGTGTATTATTTTAATAGATTGTTTATTACAGAAAAATACATAGAGAAATATGCATTTTTATTTTTTGTAATAAAAACAGTCTAGTAAATTCGAATAAATAAAAACACGCTTTATATTAACAATATTAATTAAAATGCAAAAATAACATTGAATACTTGAAAAATAAATATTACTGAGTGTTACAAACATAATTTAAAAAACGGATAGCGATTAAAAATAAAAACTATCTTTAGTTTAATTCTTATAGCGATAAATACATAAACATTATAAAACAGGAGTTATACAAATACAAAAATAATATTGTAACTAGGCGGCTACCTACACGGTTAAATTTTGAAACACCACGCAATTTCTTATCTCGGCTACGCTATGTAAAATGAAAAAAAATATTTAAATTAATAATTTCATCACGTCATGAAGTCGCCCCTGGGTAGCGCCTGCTAACGTCAATCAACAAAAACATCCTCGTTTTAATTACAATATTTCGGCTACGCCATAAATCTCTTTTTTAAAATAATTTCTCACGTCACAAAGTCGCCCCTGGGTAGCGCCTGCTAACGTCAATCAACAAAAACATCCTCGTTTTAATTACAATATTTCGGCTACGCCATGAATCTCTTTTTTTAAATAATTTCTCACGTCACAAAGTCGCCACTGGGTAGCGCCTGCTAACGTCAATCAACAAAAACATCCTCGTTTTTATAACAGTATTTCGGCTACGCCATGAATTTCTTATAAAAAATGTCAAAACGTCACAAAGCCACTCTCTGAGTGTCGCTACTGACATCATTTACAAAAACATAATTATTTGTGCTTTTTTCAGATACGCAACATTTTTTTTAAATACACCTACCTAACCGATAAAATACTATTAGTAATTAAACCAAGGTGTGCTTTAAAGTTCCGTATGGCCAAATAATATTATTTATTATTAGAATATTATTGACATGTAGTTCAAGCATTGCTGCATTCACGTTGCTTTACTTCTGAGAGCTCAACTGCTATGTTTTTCTATGGTTATGTTAATGTCATCTGTCATGTATTGGCGAGCTCACAGGCTATACATACGCCCAAAAAGGAAATGTAAATATTTTATTTTATTGAAATAAATGGCACTTGGTGCCTTTTACATATTAGTTACAAATACAATTAAATATACACACATGTATGCATAATTATAAGTAATACAAAGTATTTTAAACAATATTATTATATAATTTGGTATTAGAAATACTTTGAACCAGTTAAAAAAAAACTAAGACATTAATTAAATTAATTAAAAATAAATTTAGCACGAATCTTTGCACAATAGAATAGAATACACTAAGTTGAAATAAAAGTTAAAAGTATGGATATCAAATATAGGATAAAAATGCGAGTGATCATTGTTTGTAGCAAAATAACCTAATTTTACGCAAAAATAAACCAGAGTTTAAGTTTAACCTGTGAGTCGTAAAATTTTTATATGGATTACAAGTTAAAAATATAATTGTATTCCATTATAGAGGGAATATTGAGAAGATAGAAATAATTACAATGTGCCTTTTATTACTACAGTATAAAAAAAGTAAAAATTTCTAATAAATTTTGAAAAACAATTTTATTGGATTCTCAGTTGTATTTATCCTTTAAGGCATTATTTTGTGAAATATTTTAGTACTCCCCCTGGACTGTTTCATGTTTATTTATTTATCCCAAGAATTTCCGCAATACTTCGAAAATGTTCAATATGAAAATGTGCATTCTGCAGGAATTTAAAAAACCATATTTCAATATAATTTATTTATTCATTCAAAATTACGCCAGTTTAAATATTAATGAACTTGTTAAGGCTTTTTAGGCTATGCCCGTGTCAAGCCATAATAATTAACAATAAAAATACAAAGTAAATTAATTAGATGAAATTATAATATAAATTAAACAATCTAGAAAAAAAACTATAAGTAATAAATAGTAAAATTCCAAAGAATACAATGCAAAAAGGATAATCAAAAATAATTTTAAAAATATAATTTATACAAATTTAGATTCATACATAATCAAATATACAAAATTATGGTATCATTAAAATCAGCAAAATAATAGTAAAATATAGAAGTATTAAAAAAACAAAATAATAGTATCATTGAAATCAATAGAAAAATAATATATACATAAAAACATAATTGAAATATGTTTTCTAGAAACTCATTGGGTTGTTTAGTGATCACATAACGCATGATTTAACTATTATCATATTTGAGGTTCTATATCTTTAAATTTCTTATAACGCCATTCTGTCTGTATATATTATTTATATTGAAGTGAATGCTTTTGAAGAGTGATGAGACTCCCCCTTTAAAGCGATGTGGCCCGGAAGCTGTAACTTCTTCCTGTTCACGTTATGTTAATAATCATTTATTTGTTTTACTGTTAACTTCCATTGGCCATTGATCTCCAGCGGATTCGGGTATGATACCTGTATTTTAAGAAAACACGTTTCATCTTATTTCAAAACATATGAAACTCGTGTTAAATAAATATTACGTTTTATAAATTTCATCGGCAATCATAAAAATAAAAAGCTTTCTTAAAAAACGGGAGTACTAGGATTCATTCTTGGTAAGATCAAAACAAACTATAAATTATAATAATAATCAAATCCAACAGAGATCATGTTGACACGAACTAAAAAGGTTCATTTTTTGTATGATTTCTTCCTGTGCGTGCTTTTATTTGCTTATCCGCGGCCCCCTTTCTGGTCCGGGTTTTGACTCTTATAATACAGAGGATAGTAAGATAAACATACGAAGTCAAAAGGTTCAAAGTTGTTAAGGTCTTCGATCGGGTGTCTTCACCTTCTTTACTGATTAGTCATTTTATTATTTTATGTACGTAACAGGGGCGTGCTGTGACTATAATCGGTGTCTATAATTATAGTATTACGAGTAGAGATGCTGACAAAAAATAATCATGTTTTTCTGATTTTAAGTTGGATGCAAACACAGATATCTTGCATTATATCCTCTCTACATACCCAACACGGGAGTCCAGCGTATTATTTTAGCACTCAAAATGACGCCATTGTCTTGTTTTAAGAAAATAAAAAATAATTACATAATAAATAAATTTGATGTCCATCTCTGGCCGTTCTTGCAAGTGTGTTCTTATATGATCCTAAGGATATCGTCAATTACACCACATGGTTCCATGAATTATTGAATTGATTATGCAGATTTACGACACGAAACAATATTTTTTCTTTACAAAAGAAGGAAAATCGAAACCGGAGGCGAACAAATGAAGTGCCGCTTCTTCATATTAAATCATCTCACAATTTATCCTTGGAAAGTTACAAATAATTTCAATTAATTCAACAGTCGAGAGAAGAAATGTTCAATCATTTTTATAAGGGTTGTATTACAAATTCAAAGCAATTTTTCAATTCAGATATTCCAAGAACGAAACCCAAAAAAAAATGATATTAAATTTACTTTGAAATCGATATTATAATGGAAATCGTACAAATATAACGGGGTTTTATAAGGATTTCAAGGATATGTAATAGGTATCGTTTCTTTAATCAAATAAATATACTATATATTGTTATTATGTAAAGATAATAGGTAAGTATTATGTACATTGCACATAGTCAGAGCATCTTTCAGCCAGTTAAAATAGTAAAATTAAAAAAAAAAATCGTTGGAAAAATTGGTTGTTTTTGATACTTATTTAATGTAACCTTTTTTTTCGTTTTGACAACCGCAACAATTTTTATTACGAGCGGCTGTTTATGAACCTTTCTTATTTATTTATTTAATATCCGTTTATTTAAAAAAAATAAGGGTTTTGTAATTAGGAACCTGATTACCTGCCTCACTAGGTGATCTGGGCCTAGGTAGGAAATTATTTAACAATAATGTGTGTAGGTATGTTAAAATACTTTAATAATACTTTGACTTCACTAAAATCAACAAATGGAAGAATTTAATAAATATGGATGTTCAAACATAGGCAAAGTGGTGAATGTTACACAGTGTGTAAAGTGGCCACTTAAACCAGCCAATGACAAGTCATAAGCCCTGTAAATGCCTAGACTCAAATATTCCCTTTTTAAGGTATTCTCCATCCCTGTTGTAATTTGTTAATATTTATGGATGTTGTGAAATCGGACCTTTTAACTCATGCAATAATCACTTTTTTGAAGTTAAGTACTCAAACCTTTTTATGCTCGAGTAGTTTTTATCGAGTCGTACAGAGTTAAAAAATGTACTGTGATACATCAATATAGTGGTTTTCCACTACAAAGCTCGAAAAGTCTAGAACAAGTTTTTTTTTGTTAGGTTAGAGATTAGTTCCTAATTTAATAAATAAATAAAATTGTATAATGATGGTTTAGTGATCCTAAAATTAGTAATAAATATGGAAGTAGAACATTGAATTATATTGTACCTTACATATGAAATTTAATTACTACTGACTTTAGATTACAAACAAACAAACCATCACGCCGTTTCCCCGTAGGGGTAGTCAGAGAGGATAGAACGCCATATCACTTTATCTTGGCTCACAGTTCTCGCTTCCTCTACACTCATACATCTTCTCATGCACGCACGCCGATTATTCCCACTTTTGACATGTCCATCTTCAAGTATTTGATGGACTTGATCGTGCCATGTCTTTCTCGGTCTTCCTCGTTTTATGCATCATTTTCTGTTTTTCTTTTTATATCCTATAAGTTTTTTTCTCATGTACTCGTATACTCAAAATTATATCAATTCTAATAAATAAAAATAAATAAAACTATAACAGTGTTAATCACTCTCCAAGCACAAGAGCTAGTCTCTTTTTTTGGAGAGTTACAGTTATAACATTTACTAGATGTATAAAAGTAGATTTGTATTAGAATTAAATACATGTACCATTTATGAAAATATGTTGATCAATAAAAAAAAATCAAGTAGGGATTGAGTCCAATAAATATTATTTTAAAATTGAATATAAGGTAGCAGAAAACGTATTCGTTCATGTGTAAATAATTATTGAACACAACATAATGCAAATGGTTGGCATATTGGTATGCAGTTTGTAGGTTGTATCGGGTATCGAAGAACGAGAGCTGTAGTAACTAGTGACTATGGTTACATGGGACCTCAATTCGTTACTTTGCAAAACCGTTGCTCGCTCCAGAATTTCGTATATAAATAATATATAAAGCAAACCAGTTTTTCCCAGTTTCCACCAAGAAGAGATATTTTAATAATAAATATTTATTTATTTATTTCATTTTATTTGGGATTTTTACAGCTATTACATAAACAAAATAATTAGAAAAATCTTAACAATACTAAAGCCAATTAAAAAAATCCACTGTAAATATAATAACACATAATATATAAGAAAAGAAGTTTAGTAATTGTATTTGTGTGACGTTTGTATTCATGTTTATGTGAATGTGTGTATGCGTGAATGAATGAGGGAGAGGATACATGTGCGTGTGGGAATGAAAGAGGGAGAGGGTGCGTTTGTATGGGTGCGTAAGTATGAAAATAATATATTTGCTTAAAACTTGTAAATTGTATTAAAAATGGTACAATAAAGAGCTTAGTAAAAAGTTAGAAACCTTTTTGTTAAAATTCAAATGACGAAATGATATAAATTGTTTTTTTTTTTTTTTTTTTAAGTATGTTAAATTTCAAAACCGTATTCTGAAGAAAAAAAAAGCATTTTTTTTTTAAAATTTAACTGATACACATCGAATGAATAATGTGGGACGAGTCCTATACAATACAGTAGGTAATCACAAAATGCAGTAAATACGAAATAATGACAACAATAAAATAAGGATTGACAATACGCGAACGTTGATTCAAAACGAACACACAAATGCATATTATATGCACCTACATAATATATAAATAAGAATAACATATAAGTTTAATAGAAATGATTCGGATTATAAAAATCAGGTGTCACAAACATGTTCTATATAATTTAATTTACAAATATACATATTTACGGCGACCTCCATGGTGTAGTGGACAAAACGCTGGACTGACAGACGGAAGGTTCCGGGTTCGATTTCCGGTGAAAACACAAAAATTAAAAAGTGATTTTTCTCAAGCCTGATGTAATTCATCACTGTAATTGGGCCTCCTGGCCTGTTGTGGTGCAAAAAAAATATCAAAAAGTCGTTATCAATCACATTTAAGTTACATTTAACATTACATTTAAGTTTGTGAGTGAAAATTCGAGGTGGAAGTTTATTAGAGAAATAAAGATGCCGCAAAAGCGATGAATCCGGTCACTGGTTATTCAAAATGTGTAGATTTAAATGTTATTAGTTTTTATTTTTATAACAAAAAAATAATAATTATGTTTAATATTATATCAATCATATTTGGAATAATTCAAGATACTTTTACTATATGTCCAAGCGGATGAAGAATACAGTTCAGTGTACGAAAATAAATTTAAGACGGGTTGCGGTCCCGTGGGTCGTGTGTGGAATCTGGAGCAGGTCGGAGGTTCGAATCCCGCCCCACCACGAGTCGTTTACTATATTCTAACACGGGTTTTTACGACTTAAAGAAAATGGTCTCCAAATTGAAATATTTCTTTTACTACAGTTACTCTCAAGTCAACCACAATACACGCTACACGTAAAGTGATGGTTTGGTAGTAACAAAAGTAAGTAATAAGTATGGTAATAGAATTATTTAGTTCCTGGCATTTTTAATTTATTGCCGAAAGAGCTTAAATTTGATACAAAACGTAACAAGAGCAAAATAGGAGAGTGGCTACTCGATCAAAATGTTATATATGAATAGTTATTTAACTAGCTTATTTGTAAATATTAAAATTTTTCACATATTTTTTGAATGAATAAAAAACATAATACATATTATATTTGTATAAACATGAATATTACTGATCTTTCTGGCTGTTAATTATACCTGTAAATGAATTGTTTTTATAAATTAAGATAATATTATACAAGTTAGTATTAATACAAATCTCCACCAACAATCTGCAGAAAGTGGCTTAGTGGAATTTTAGTTTTAGTAAAAATAAATAAATTGAAATGTTAAAAGATTAATCATGATATTCACAACCACAATACACGTAACTCAAAAAATCTTCATGCTTCTAAATTTCGCTCAAGGAAGTTCGGCAAAAAGACTCTGGAAAATATTGGCTATCCTCAATTTGATAAATTGCCTGATGAACTAAAAAACGAAAACTCGAATAGCAAATCCAAAAGTGTTTCAATTAAAAAATATTACTAAAATATTTTTGATACTGATAGTTATTTATGTAATTTATATAGATAGTGTATAAAACTTAGTTTTATGTTTCTTATATTATGTTTTCTTACGATTTTGGATTGTATTATACATATTATGTATTGCCACAATTTTTTTTTCTTTTTATGTATGGTCCCAAATGGGAGAATAATATCTACTTCATGGTAATATATGTTTTATTAACAATAAAAACTAATAGAAAAAAATATAGTGTAAAAATGCATATTAGTATAAATAATTATTTTTTTAAAACCCTAAAAGTACACATATTTTGTGTTGATTTAAGACTTGCGAACCGAATACAATATGTTATTTTTTAAGGTAATAAACCTTTTGCATTTGAAAAAGTTGATCTACTAGTGTACATTAATAAGATACTATTGTGCCACGAGACGTATCATTAATGCAAAATAAAAGAAAATAAATACTTCCATTCTGGTGGTACATTATGTACCACTTAAAAGGGGTTTAAATAAAGGGGTTAAAATCCTGAAAAAGGAAATCAAGCTGAAATAACAACTACCAAAATAATTCATATTTATGATAAATATAATGATATTTAATGTACAAAATATATTAGGTATTGTCAGTTTAAAAGAAAATATTTGCATTTTTTAACATATACCATCTACCGACTAATCTAAGGTTAGAATCTAAAATTAACATAGAGCTCCTTAAATGTTATACTTACCTTTATCCCCATAGGGTATCTATTAAAATAATCATAAGAATCATTACGTTCATAAAATTACCCATAAATAAAGACATTGTTTTAAGTGTGTCTTACAAAATGTACAATTTTACAAGTACCTACATATTGTTTTTAATCAATGTTCCTGAGAAAATCGATCGGGTCCTTTTCGTTCATGGTTAGCGGGTAATTTTGTAAATCGTTTACGTTCAATGTAATGTGTACCAATTTCTAGTAAAGGTAGTATAAATTACAATAAATGTGCTAATTTTCAAACCTTCGTGATACTTGGCAATTGACCTTTTTGGACCAACTCTAACCTAAATATGAGAAAAAGTTTCTTTAAATCGCGTAACTTTTAAATACCAAGGTGATTTGGTCTTTGTTTATGATACTTTTATCCTAATATAAACATATATAGAAATCATTGCGTAATGTATAAATCATAATTCTGAATTCCTCCACACTTTAATCAAAACATTTTGATAATATACTAAATTATTGAGTGTGAATACGACCGTGGAAATATTGAACCTAATTGCCATTTTTACCAACGTTATCGATAAAATACTCAATAAAAACTAATATCACCGTGTGTTGCACAATTTTAAGTCTCAAGATGTAAATTATATGTGTAAAAAATCTACTTTGTAAATTACCTGTATCGTGGCAGAGGAAATAATGTAAACAAAGGAGGATGCGATGCTGAATTGAGAGAGAAAATGCTATGGCCCTCTCAGCGATGGAGAAGTTTACTAAACAAGAAATACTTAACCTAAACATTATTAAAATCTACTTAAATGAACTAAGTGTATAATTAACAAAAGGTACGTATATAGCAAAATCTAGGCGGAAATGGCAAGTGTGACATCGCGAGTCAGGAGAGACAACACCGCTTGCTTCTTAAATGCCTGCCTTTGCTGTAGGAACACATCGACAGTACAGTTTATTACAATATTTGAACAAAAGTTTATTAACTAATATCACAATGATATTCAGCAGAAATTTCCATTATGTTTTTACTGTCAACACTAAGCACTGGCCGATTTCTTTTGAAACGAATAATGATAAAAACAGCCAGTGCGAACGCCACATGTCCTATGTGATATATATATAATATAATATGTCAACGGCATCCTTTCAAAGAAAAATAGTCCTTCGGAAATAATGTTCGAAATACTAGGAACCAAATAGAGAATTTTCAAATAATATTTGTAATCTGCAAGCTTGTTTTAGTACTAAAAAAGCTGACTTGGGTCAAAGATGCAAAACATAGTGTTCTTTTGTGTATGGAGAAATAAGCTGAGGTAATCGGCTAGTTTCATCGTTCACCGCGTACGGGCTGTGCGCACTTTATATATATTTTTTTGGAGGAAGATATAAACGGTGGGTGGTGATTTATAATAAAATAAAAAATATTTTATTTATTTTCCCATAGACATAGCGCTACAATAAAAAAATATTATCGAAAGTCAAATATAATGGTAAGCTGTGCATAATCGCTTATTTTGAAGATTCGCCCCTGCCATATATGTGTGATATATATGTTTTACCATTATTTCGTCATTTTGTTCCACATGACCAAACCATCTTATAAATCCTTTCTTTATCTAAATAATTACGCTCGTTTCAGACTTGCATTCTCGTCTGTTTTCATAATTTGTAACCCTGTCATATATCGATATTCGTCTACCGATCATAATAATATTAACTTCAAACTTTCACATTTAAAAAAAAAAAATATTAATAAATTTCATAAAGGAAACATGTTTTTTAAAAAATTCTATACATACGTACTTTTACACATCTAGTAAATGTTATCACTGTAACTCTCCAAAAAAGAGACTAACTCTTGTGCTTGGAGAGTGACTTACACTGTTGTAGTTGTTTATTTATAAGAGTTTATATAATTTTAAATACGAGTACATGAGATAAAAATAAAAACATATTATAAATAAAGAAAAAACATAAAACAATAATACATACATACTAATTAAAATTAAATGTAATTTTTACACGTGTTCAAAAAATTTCTTTAGATTTACTTTAAATTTATTTATTGATATACTATTTTTAATAGTTTTTAGTTCATTGGGAAGATTATTATAATTTTTTACACCTTTGAAGACAAAGCTATTTTGACCTTGACTAGTGTGGGATTTAGGAATTTTAATATTATGTTGGTATCTGAATTTTTTTTTTCTTTTTTATATATTTGTATAATATAATATATTTTATAAAGAGTGTCTACTGTATGAACCTTAAATATTTTAAATAGACTTTCCGTATTGAATGTTGAGGGTTTCTTAAGAATTACTTTAATAATTAATCTTTGTACTATTTTAAGAGGGTTTAATATATTGGCGTATGAACCACCCTACCCTGCAATACCATATTGTAACAAAGATTGTGCAATTGAGTAATAAGCCATTTTTAAATTATTGATTTTTAAAATATTCCTTAATCTGATAAATATGTATATACATTTTCTAATATATACATTATTTTTCCTTTTATATTTTCTGTACATGTTTTTACCTTCTTTAATAAAAAAAAAATATAAAAAAATAAAAAACTTATATATTTTTTTTTTTAAATCGTTTAACTAGTTCACTAATATGGTCTTTCCATTTTAAGTTTTGGTCTATGTATACACCGAGATATTTAATTTTATCTGTTGTATCAAGTACTGAACTTGTAAGATCGCAGTTAGTTTTGTTGCAATTGCTTTGGTGAATAATTAATTTTACTACTGAATCTAAATTTGTTTTATTAATAAAAAATGGGATGATTTTTGTCTTTTCCGTATTTAAAGATAATATATTTTTGTCGAACCATAGTTTCAATTTATTTATAACGTCATTAGCTACTAAATTTACTGAGTTCCAGTTAACTCCCTCAACTAAAACAACCGTATCGTCGGCATATAATATTATTTTTTAATTTAAATATCAAGCTATGATAACAAGGGACAAGTTATTTAAGTAATATTTAACGTATTTTATTTTGTGTCAGTATAATATTACGCAAATGTATATATGCATATTTTTACGATACGGCATATAAAGAAACGAACCGTATATTATGGTTCTATGCACTATTTCAACAAGAGCGGATGAGTGCAAACTGAAAAAGAATGCTTATGAAAAATAAATAATTAGAAATGTTATACTATTGTAGATGTATTTTTACCTTATTTTGAGATATTATGCCGCTGCTCTATTTAAACATGAGTCACTGAAGTCAAGATGTATGTTGCAACGCAACCTGAAACAATGAGAAGACAGCGCATGATACAATATTCAACATGTGTGAGAAACTGAAAGGAGAATTCATTCAAACATGCCAAGTAATATTTTTATGTGTGTAAAACAAAAAGAATGAGAACTTTTCGTCTGACAAGTGTGATGGAGGGCGTCTGTATACCTTGCCGAGATGTCCATAATACACGTTGAAAAATCATAATATTATTTATTGTGTGGTCCATATTCGGGATCATAATGCGAGAAAATACGAAGCTCAGACAATGATGAAATTTTATTTGTCAATAGACTATCAAAGCAAAAAAAACGTTTTTTTTAAATCGAAAATATCACAACACGCGTCAACGCTGTAATGGATGGGGTAATTTACTTGTGACGTCATTTAAAGTAGTTCATCTTTATTAATTTCGAATAGCTGTAAATTTTTATAATTTTTTTCATATATGTTAAAGAAACACCGACGTACAATTAAATGCTTTTATTTTTACCGCCTGTGAGACATTTTTTGTATTCAATTTCCCGTAGCACTGAACCTCCTCATTGGTATTCCCGCCATCTTCATATTGTTATATGATGGTAATAAATGCTTTCTTTATTACATTATTTTTGCCCGTGTCTAGGAGGATTTTAAATACATTTCTGTGTGTGAGATAGTGTTAATGGACGAGCGATTTTGACTCGATAACTCCGATAACACTACACCCAGGAAAATATTTGAAAAAAGAAATCGAGTGAAAATAAGCCCGCGTCGTAGTGTAGTGGTTGGCACGTTCGCCTACCATGCTTGAGGTCGCGGGTTAAATTCCTGGCAAGATCGAGTTAAAATATTAGTTTTGAATGTGATATTTCACTGCGCCTGAAGCTTGAGACTGATAACCTTCCTTTCGTGTATCAGGTGATGTACTGCATATGATGTACCAATGCAGTGCAACAGCGGACAAGGGGATGATTATGATGATGATACATTGTCTTTCAATAGGTGTATAAACTTGCTAATACATTAAGTTATTGATCATGCCAACATTAAGTTATTAATAAAAAAATACTACTACTAACTACTAACACTGCGCCAGTCCCTGGATACGCCTGAGCGTGAGACTAGTCATTAATTTATTATGGTTCACAAATAATAAACAATACATGGGAAATTGGTATAATAATCACAATTATTTATTTTTAGATATTGTTCATCAATTATATATCAACACAACATGCACACATAATAAAAAAAAAGTTCATATTTTTTGTTTTGTTTTTTAAATTGACTAGCTTAATATATTAATATTATGAAAGTTATTACGATAAATTGAATAAATCATCATGTCTTCACTTTACAAATGATTGTCAGAACACTTTGATTAAAATACCAATGCATTTCCCTCTTCACTAATTGGTGATCACACGAAAGTGTTACAGATGCGCAAAATATGAAAATCCTACCTAGGACATCTAATCACGCCTGATGAAACATCTCCTTTCTTTTCCTTAATTTCTCCTCCTTTCCTTTTTCCTCTTTTTTCCTTTTTCCCATTGAGTAATAGTTTTGATTTAAGGTAAAATTACCTAAACAAATACGTTTATTTCAATTTTTACATATCTTTAGCTTTTTAATATTTATTTTCTATTGAATATGTTCTGTAACTTCATTTATAAAAAATATTTTTTTATTTTATTGGTTGGTTGGAAGAAATTGCCATTTGGCAATAAGCCCGCCAATGTAAAAATGACATTATGTACAAAAAGTTAAATAAATAGGACATCTGTTAGCTAAATGCTGGACCCTCAATAAAGACAGATGTTCGCTTTCGGGTCTGGCCTAGCGATATCTGAGGAGATTGAGAGTAAAGCTAGGGTTTCCTAGGACAGCGGTGCCCGTATCTTAACGGCCGTAGTGAACGGTGATGCGGTGGACAGCCGTCGTAACAGTGACTAGAAAATGATTTTCTAGGAAAACGGTGTTAAATGGTGTTGATAACACCGATTTCCTAGGAAACCACTCTCTAGTCCCCGTTACAACTGCTGTATACCGCATCACCGTTCACTACGGCCGCTAAGATACGGGCACCGCTGTCCTAGGAAACCCTAGCTTAAGGACTGCATAATAGAAGTGATTCATTAAATTGAAGCCTGACTGTGGCAGGCGCGGGTGACGAACCAGCGAAAACACGTGGCAACGCGTACATAACACGGAAGTAAAGTAATTATGATAAAAAAGTATAAAATGTCATTGTTTGTATATTTTAGTCGGACATTTCTCCAATAATTCAGTATTCTTTTCCCATACAAAAGTAGTAAGTAGGTAGGTAATAGGTGATATTAATGGTCATGCATAAATCATTGTATTGCGTAGTTTGCGCTATTGTTTCTTTTCTGTTATTTGCAAGAAATAAGAATGATTGATATCCCTGTCACGCTATAAATTATACGAAATTCAATCGTCCTATTTAAAGGATCGCATTTACAAAGTTACTCAATGTACATTTTGTATGCCTGCCAATATAATGCGTCACGAATGACATAACCACATTTTTTGTGAATGTCGGAAAATGTATTGAGAATGATTCATACAAAATGAGATTAACAAAGCCAGGGGCCAGTTGCCGAAAAAAAAGTTTGAAGTAATTTTTGAGTTTTTGTCAAAATGTGCAAAATAACATGTTTCATCCTCCTTTTACATGCAACCCATTTTGACGAAAACGTAAAAAAGATTAAATAATAGTAATAAATGTAATAATTGGTGAAACTGGCCTTAAAATAGAAAAATCATAAGCATTTTGACAAAAACGTAACATTTACGTCATTTTACGGGGTAACTGGCTTAAAATCATACTTAAAATGCAGTTAATCACGAAAAAAATAACTTAAAATAAAATATCTGAAAACGGCTTTATCTTTTCGATTTTTTTAATTTTCATGTTGAATAAACCATTTTATGAAAAACGTTTTTTAATTTTTTTTAGGTCATAAAACGTAAAAAAATCAACAACAAACTCAAAATATTGTATCAACTAATTGTTTGTCATCGTGTGCTCGAACATTAGTTATAACCTATTGAGATAATACAGACATAATATTGTTAACATAAAATAATTGTTTTTTTTTCTTTCTTTTTTACTATGTAAAGTTTCACTTTTTATTTTGCATGGCAGTATGCTTCTTATTGTTTCTAAATATAAACAAAAAAGCATTGTTTATCTTTTAAATTTTTACGCACTATGTTTGTACTTACCTTTATATTTTTATGTAAATGCCCCTTGGGCGTATTGTAAAATTAAATAAAAATAAAAAAATAAAAAAATTATATTTCATATTATGGTTGTGATCACTGGTTGTGATGCTTTAGAAAGAAAAAAAGTATTTGAAAACTGCAATTAAAAGAAGGTAAAATAGTTGACATAAATATTACGGGTTTTTAATTTTTCTTATGGTTTTAATGCTTTCAAGATAAAAAAGTACACAGGTGCTCGAAAATGCAACTAAAACAAGATGAAAAATAAAATAAAATTAATAAAACCTTAAAATTCAAATTCAAAATTTATTTATTATATATACGGCCTAACCCAATTACAACAGTTACATGAAGAAACATAAATGCAAGAAACTGAACAAAAAGAACATAAAACTATTTAGCAAAGACAAAAAAGGGCAAAACAATAATTGTATACAATATATTAAAAAAAACGAAAGACCTAAAACTTTGAGCTAAACCATGCCAATCCAACTTCATCCCACACTGTTTAGTCGCGAAGAGATCTACGAAAAGCCGGAACATCTATCCCGAAAAATTCTAAGTCGTGTGATGAATTGACTAATCAACACATTCCGGACATTGGGGCATAAAAACCAAAGTTGCTCTTAGAAGATTTAAAAAATAGCAGATTTTGACTTCTGGTGACACGGTTGGGAACATGAAAAGAAATTGATTGCAACAGAGATGGGACATCACTTAAAGTATTAAGTATTTTGAAAATGCATATAAGGTCCATCTCTGTTCTACGTCTCTCCAATAAAGACAGATTAAGAGATTGCTCTATTTCAAAATAGGAATAATTACCCCTTTGTAATCCGAGCGACCATGCCACTTTTCTTAAAAAACGGTGTTGGACAGACTCGATATGGTCAATATGAGTCCTGTAGAATGGAAACCAAATAGGAGAAGCGTATTCTAGATGGGGTCGAACTAGTGAGCAATAAAGAGTTTTGATGGTATTAATATTTTTGAAGTCTGCCGTCACTCTATTGATAAAACCGAGAAGATTGAGAGATTTGTTTACAATATTATCAATGTGTTCACGATAGGAAATTATATAACATTAAAATTAAAAGTATTCAGAACATTGTAATAACAATGTAAATACGTTTTTTGATGAATGAAATAAAGCAGTTTTTCAATAGGACAGGAAAATTTTCAAACAATTTCTAATGAATGCCGTTTTAAATATTTTGTTAACAACGTACGATGAGTTTTTAATAAATATTTTTCCACAATAATTAATCATGAAGAGTAACGTTAAATTGAGAAATTAAATAAGAAAAAAAGTTCATAATATATCTAGCGCTCAAAACTTTTTTTCTCGGTTTTACAGTAAAGGTATTAAATGTACAATCACATAAAAACTATGACTTGCTTTTCTTGGGACCTTAGTGCAAATAAAAAAAGAAACTAACAAATCGCTGTAATTAACAAGTCTTACTGTTTTTAACTGTGTTTCGTGATTGATTTCATTTAATTAAGGTAATTATTTTGCTCCTGATGGAAACACAAATAACTGCCCATACACGTACGGATTAATACTGATGAAATTCGTTAATCAATTTTACTGAAATAAAAGGCGAGTTACAATTGAATAAATAGATTTGGACCAGTTTCATCGCTTTCGCGACATCTTCAAGTCTGGAATATACCAAGTCAGTATTATTCTAATGCTGTTTTTTTAAAAGCCATTACTTGATAAATTCCTTACGTCACTGGATATCTATTTCAACGGGTCCCCGTAAGTTGATTTTCGACCCCCTAATCGAGGTTTTAAGAATATCAAGTAAAAGGCGAAAATCATTGAGGTTCATTCATAATAAAATTAAGATCATCATTATCCCCTTTCCGCACCTGATGGCGCATAGCGCACTGCATGGGTACACCAATCGCATCGTATCTTGATCATTTTTGTTACATGAGGGTGAGATGATCAAGATCAGATGGTTAAAAGGAAGATGGAAATATTTCACATTAGGAAAGCTTTAAAAAATAATGTTTCTTTGATCAATAATCAAACAAACTTCCAATATAGTCCTTTAAACGATGTTCCACTGTAATAGTCACCCTATAAAACCAATTAAGCTTATCCCCTCCCTCCATCCCCTCTACTTTTTTCATTAATTCTCAAACAAGAGAATATTTTTATAATTTAATCAGTGCATGTTTGTCCAAATCAGTGCATGTGCTTATTAAAATGCATGTCGTGTTGATTTTATATTTTTGTGCAACAACTGTGGTGAAGGTGTATAGTGGGTTTTGCATGTTGGTTTGCATGTTGGTTTAATTGGTGTCCTGACGAAGAGACGTACGTCTCGAAACCGGTAGACATAGATAAGTCGGTAAGTGGTTATATACAAATATTTAATAACATTTAGTAAGATGATCAGTCTTACGCTTTAGGTTCCAGTCCAGGGACATGTCATTTTTTGGTGTAAAAACATGTTAAATAAATATTTTATGTCCTATGTCGAAAATTGAACCCGAGACCTCTTGCGTGGTAGGCAAACTGCTGACCAATAGACCACGAGGATTAAGATAAACACATAAAAAGATTTTTAATGAATTTACCAGTCTTTGAAATGTCGCGAAAGGATAAAACGGGCAACAGGCCATTACTAATTCGCGGATTTAAGTATCACATGTAGGATGATTGTATTGGATTTTACACTCTGGGAAGTTTACCGAGATTAATAGGTGTTACAAAATATTTTTCAGCATTTCCCATTATCTGAAATAATTCGGTTAAATCTCACCTGAACATGAACATCTCATATGAATAAATATTAAAGCTATTTTACTTCTCAAAAACAACAGGTGAAGTATTGATGAATTTTACAGTGATCCGAAATATGTCTTTTTATAATGCTAGCTGAAACGTCGGCCAAATTCTTCGGCAAAGTCCTTGATTATAAAGATACGGTAAAAAAAAAACGATGTGTTTACGAACAATTTCAATTTTCTTTCCTTAAATTTTAATATTCATACGAAATTTTTAAAAGACTGACGGGTACAAAGTACCAATAATTATAATTTACAGGCAGATATTGTAATTTTTGTCCGGAAATTTTGATTTTACAAAACATTTATAATTTTATATGTTAAGTTATTTATCATAAACCGGAATTATATTGCAAAAGTCCCTCCCCCTCTCCTGTTTTATTTAATCATTCTTTATTTCCTTCTAGCAGTTCTCTTATTTTCTCCAGAAAAAACCTGAACTGGATGTATAGTTATACTATTTCTTATACTTATTATTTATATAATATAATATCTTTTGTTTTTCCTACTCAAAATAAATTCATAAAAATACCAATGTATTTTATCTCAACTTTGTAATAGGACGCCAGTACATTCAATCTCTTTTAATTGGTGTTTTAACAAGATTGAATCCGGCGTAAAAGCTCAATCCGGCAATTCTGATGTTTGTTAAATTCCCCCATAAAATCCGAGCATGTATGGCGGGCTATTAGGTTATTATTTTAAATGATTCTAGCTTTGAAAAAACATTTACTGTTACCAAACGGAAAGAAGCCAATCTTAGGTCAGTATTCTAAACACTAGGTACCTACAATAATAATCACCGACTCACGTTTATTCATTATGTCAGTATGTCCGTAGTATGGGAAGCGTAGCTTTCAGCCGTATGAATCGGTTCGTGTATGTTACCTTTATATTATTGTCTATTATGTTATGTAACGGACATATTATCGATTCATAAATTATTTGTACAAATAACTTTCGAATTCGCGGACGCATTGTAAATCGTTTTTCTGTCCGTCGGCATTGTAAAAATGATTAATATCTACGGCCATTGTTTAGAGTTCAGAGATAGGAGTCCGAAGGATTATATAATCGGTAGGTAATGTATTTTATATAAAATTCTGCAATTCAAAATATATAATTTACAACGGCGGCATTTGCTTGTTGGATAAAACTGACATTCTTCATAATCCACATTGACTGACCAAAACAAGATTTTCAGCCGAAACCGAAACTTAAGCTCACACATCAAAACGCTAAAAATAAGCGTTTTTATTGTTAAACCTTACGGGTTATTTAAAATAGTTGTAAAATAAAATACACATGAAAAAAAGGCATACATTTAATGAGAAAATTTGTTCATTTTTAGCGGTTTTTAGTTCGTTTCTATGTTATACATATAATTTATACGTAACAGTTTTTCAATGCAGGAACATTAAATTATAAGCAATAAAGGAAATAAATAAATATGAACGATCTTAGACCTACTAACTATACTCAACAAATCATAAATACCACTCCCTTATTTTGCTCTTGTTACGTGTGTGTTAAATTTAAAGCTGTAATCTGGTAAAATGCGCGCAAAATTAGGAAATCATACGATTTTGCTATGTTAAGAATTTTTTTTTTTTTAAATAACGCAATAATAAAAAAGTAAAAACACATAACAGTCCTTATTGGTAGCGGTAAGAGCAGGTATGAAGGTCATAAAAACGTTAATAAGGTGTTTTTATAAATTGAATATTACATTTAGAATTATCATCTTTAAAAAAAAAAATACAATTCTATAAAAAAAGGTTTCAACTAAAATATTTCAATAAATATATTTTTTTAAGTATTACCGAAGGCACAATTTTACGTAGAAATAAAGGAAAATGTCACAAAAATGTATGTGATTTAAAATGCTTGTATTTCTTTTCAAAAACAAAAAAATAAGATTTCGCTGCGGCCACTTTCATGTTAAATTTATTATCTTCAAATTATTGTAAAAAATTTAAGTTCAATACATAGTCTTTATTGAGATCCCAGATACCTAAGTTAAGTCTAAATTTGAAATGGCGTAATCTGCCGGTTTAAAAGTAATTATATTTTATTTACATAAAACTTTTAAGTATATTTTTTTATGGAAATACCTTTAAAAATTATTGTATGCATCTAATTTATGTTTTTTATTTTTTTATTATTGCGCGATTAAAAAAAAACATTCGTTTTACCAGACAACAGCCTAAAGTTTTTTTGACAATAAATTTAAAATGCTACGTACAAGAGTTATATTACAATACTTATTACGTATGTTTGGTACTACTAAACCATCATTATATGTGAAACGTGCATTATGGTTATGTTTGAGAGGGATTTTGAAATTATTATTATTTAATTGTTCTAAAATGATGCAAAGTCACAGTAATCCTCGAACTGGCAGAGTTTTGTACAGGAGAACTTTATCACTTATTCGTCTGTAAATACCTGCTGGTACAATTCTCTTAACTATATAGTACTATAGACCCTGGATCATTTTAATATTAGTTTTAGTTGAATGTCCTCACGACTTTATGCCATATCTTATAATTGATTATACTTTTGAAATTTTTTGAAATTGCATATTCAGTTTCAGCATAAAACAAGATAATTAATAATTATTATAATTTGATATCAGAGAAACCGCGATAGCATTTTTGGCGCCAAATGAAATAGGCTTTAGGCAAGATATTTTTTTATTTTGTATTGTAACATTCCAATCTACACACTTTTCCCCACTCCCATACAAGTTGCAGTCGGTGAACACGAGCCAAAAGGGTCGTTTCGCCAGTGTGATATTGATGTCCCACCACCCAACCGACCGGCTCGTTTCTACCAAGCGATTGGAATTGTCCGATCGACAGATAATAATTTGACGTGTGGAATGTTCTGGTGACGGGCAGTCTTTGAGATACTGGCCTAAGGCAGGGAAGGCAAAGTTATTCCAATGTTAGGATCGAAAAAATTCCATAGAGCCTTAGATCTTGTACCGAGATATTGTTTACTCGCGTGTTTAGAAATATCACATCCAAATTAGTACTTTTCGATTGTATAGAGTCAAGGTAACGTTTATGTATTTTTAAGTAACCGAACAATACGTTTTGGTAGTAGTACCTGTTAAAACTATTTGTAAAGTGCAAAGTTCGTAAGTATTTATGGATATGTTAAAATGTTCAGTGCTATCAGAAATTGTATTTGAAACTGTTTTCTTGAACATGAGAACAACAAAAACGTTCGATTATATGGAAAAATATACTGATAACATAAATACAGTTAATTATTATACATTTCGAACAAATCTCATTTCATAATAAAAATAAAACACTTTGTTAAGCACTTTTTATTTATTTAATTAACGACCGGTTTCTGAGCTACTAGGCGCTCCTTATCAAGATATAACTTACAAACATTACAATTTTGATTCATTATTAAGTCGGCCTCGTGGTGTAGTGGTCAGCGCGTTTGCCTCTCATTTAAGAGATCTCAGGTTCGATTTCCGACATGGTTGGCATGAAATGATTGGCACCTGAAGTGTAAGACTGATCATCTTATATCCATGCAATAAAAACAGTCAAAATACGTCGAGATTGGTGTACCAATGCAGTGCTTTATGCACCATTGGGTGCAGAAAAGGAATGATGATGATGATGACAATGAATTGTAACAGTCAGTGTCTACCTTAATGTAAAATATATGGAAGTAATAAAAGAATTCTTTATGTAGGTATTTTGTGTTCATAGAAGTATGGGGTGGGGGTGAGGGGGGTTTTAATTCGATTATTGCACTTGATTTCAGCAAATAAGCAGGAGAAATTTTGTTTTAATTTTAATTTTAAAATTTATAACCACAAAAACGAAGTGTTTTAATTATAAATTTTAGATTTCATTTCATTTATTTTTAAATTCATCAGTTATTAAGATTATGAAAATACATGTCCCAACTCCATGGGACCGCCCTGTTACAGATATCGATGTAGTCATCATTTAGAATTTAGTTGGCCAACCATAAAAGCGATTGTTATGGCGTCAAAAGTATCTAAAAATGGAAGCGGGAATTTGAAAATCTAAATCTTTTAAAATCTCCATCTTAGAACAGGCTGAGCCATGTTAGATGGAGACTATCATAAGCAGAGAACACTCCGTTTTCATTTTATATTAATTAGTTTTATATAGATTTCCTGTTATTAAATATGTATACTAATTTTATGCAATAAATTTATAAAAACAAAATAAAAAAAGTTTCCAAATACCACGAATTAAAAAAAGTCAGAGTGCAAATGGATTTTCACCTGTTGATTTGCAAGACTAGTATTAACTGTTTTGTATTTGACCTTTTGCTATTGGATGCCAGAGATGAGATGCTGAATGGTTTGACGGGGGTCATGCGACCAGCGTGGAATGTGGATCTGATGGCCAACAGTACGAATTTTATACTCTTTCGACGGTTTGTCCGGACTTGGGTATCGCGTTGGGAGCTCCTCAGACGCGCGGACGCCTAGGTGGGTTATATATGATGGGACAGGCAACTGTTCATGTGGGATCCTGATATAGTTGGCACTGTGCTTCCTGCGAGCGGATCGCACACGTTCACTTGTTTTGTCCCCCCTTTACGGGGATAATATTCGGATCTTTTGCCTCTGTTCACCCAGTGAGTCTTTCTTTTATTTAAGGGTGTTGTCTCTTTGTAAATGTGTTTTTAATTATGTTTGTTGTGTTACTATGTTTTAAGTTATTATATTTGTGTACGTTTATTTTTGTAAAAAATCATATTTTTGTAAAAAAAACCAGAGGCATTGAGGGGATCCTGAGGAGTGGAGACGACGCTTCTGTCCATACATTTTCCTCCCTCTGCATAGAGTTTGCATTCCTTAGGAATGACTTTATAACAGCTGCGGGTGGATGGCGGGCTTAAGGAAAGGTTATAAATTTGAAAAACTACATCCATTTAGATTATATTTTTGATGTTTGAAGCACTTACTTTGTGGAACATTATTTTTTAATATTTTAAAATAAAATGAAATCACTTTGCTTTTATGTACGACTTATATTTTTACAATTTGACAACCAACTAGTTTCGGCATTACTATGCCTTCTTCAGGGTTAATTACAAACTAACAAAACTTTTATAAATTTTTCACAGTGAGGGTAGAGTGGGTGTGGCTACGGTAGTAGAGAAGAGGGAGGGTTTGTGTGTGGATTTAGGGAGAGGGAACATATTTAAAATAGGACTATTACCGAGATTTATTTGATTATTCATTATATTTATTTTTTTATTTACAGCCTTTCGAATCTCCAATATTTTAAAATAATCAAGTGCATGTCCTTTTTCGTATGTATGTAAAATTTTGATGCCATCTTCAAAGTTGAAAGTGTGACTTTTTGTTAGAATATGGTCAGCAAACTCAGAAAAATTATTGTTTTTAAAACATCTCATATGTTCTTTAACTCTAGTTTTAACGGTACATGATGTTTTTCCTGTATAAAATGACTTGCAAATTACAAAAAATATAAGTGGTACATAAAAACAAAGTGATTTTATTATATTTTAATATATCAAAAAGGATTGACTATAATACATACTAAAACTTAAATAATTTGGAGTGTAAGGCCCCTGCCTGTGATACCACACCACAGAATAACGGAACATCTACTTGAGGAAGGTAGGCACTAGGTACCTGTATCTACCTACAATCCACAATTTACGTTCGGGTGAAGACGGAGCGGGGTGGGGGAATCTCGACCAATCGAAGGCCAATTATAGGTTTACGTAAGTTATCGCAGGCAATAAAAAAAGTCTGAGTCGTCCGAAGCGGGAAAATTCCGTCACAGGGGATTTGGATATGACCATTTGGCATAATTTAATAAACATAATCAGTAAGTGACCTATTTATTACACATGGTGTTGTTTAAACCCTGTCACATCCGAAACCACGATGATCAGTATGGGCAAGAAGACATATTAGCATATTAAAAAAAACATTTAGAACGAATATTTTTTTTAAAATTAAATATTTTAAAAAACAAATGGTTGCGCACTTCTACGAAGGAGAAGCGAGGGGGGCGCCACCGCGCGGTTGACGGTATATCAGACTTCCCCCTCCCCCTCCTCGTTTCTCCCCTGCAGAAATAAACAACCATTTGTTTTTTAAATATTTTATTTTTGTAAATTTTATTCGTTCTAAAAAATTATTTTAATATGCCAATATGTCTTCTTGCTCGTACTGATCATCGTGGTTTCGGATGTGACAGGGTTTAAAGAACACCTGTATACGAGCTGAACCCGGCAATGCTTCGCTATTGCTAAATTTGAGTATATAGTCGTGTAAAGATTAAATGAAAACAATCCAAAGTTCGATTTTTGTGTTTCGGATTACATCAATTGTAACGATATGCGGTAAAAGGAAATTTTTAATAGTAGGTATTTTTCTTGCAAATGCCTCACCGATACTATGCAAAAAAGACAACGGCATGTCGCACCGTTTATGCCTTACTAAAATAGATAAAATTGACGTTTCGCTGTCTCGTTTTTTTAGACAAAATATCAGAATAAAAATATCTGTATCGGCATTTTTCAAAAACAGTTATTATATTTGTATACCGTGCGCCCGAAGACACCGGATTTTGGATACATTTATCAATTTTCAAGGCTCTTATTCTAGCTTATAAAAATACACATGTAAATACCTGGGAGTAAGCATTGACTGTCAACTTAAATGGACCAATCATCTTGAAATAATTGTTAATAAACTGAGATATTTAACTTATGTGTTCAAACGGCTAAGTATTTACGCCCAGCTAAATACTATTAAAATGGTATATTATGCACTTATACAGTCATCGCTTTCCTATGGAATAATTTGATTTGATTATAACAACCATATTAAACCATTAGAAACTGTTCAAAAATATTTATATTAATAATAATGCTTTACAGAAATCGCACTTTTCCCTATTTCCAATTGTTCCAAGAAGCTAAACTTTTAGATATACGACAAATATATTGTTTTCAATGTTTAAAATATATATTAAAGAACCAAAACTTATTTACAGGTAATTCAAATAGATTAAGTCAAATAAGTAATCGTGTGTTAGAAATACTACATTGTAAAACGAGCTTAGCACAGAGACATACATGCATATTTTGTAGGCCTAAAAATTTTTAATTCCTTTTTTAGTGATAATATTTCATTGATCCCAAACTTTCAAAATTTTCCTTCTTTTAAAAACCACGCATTATCCTGGATTCTGAATAATAATGAATATTTTTATGTTATTTTAATATATTTTATTTCCCTTTTTAATAACAATAAAATAAA
The DNA here is from genome assembly GCF_059751315.1 of Micrasema longulum. Lineage (NCBI taxonomy): Eukaryota > Metazoa > Arthropoda > Insecta > Trichoptera > Brachycentridae > Micrasema > Micrasema longulum. The sequence continues at coordinate 429,706 of NW_028278821.1, forward strand.
AATACCATATAATCCTATACATAATATTTTCTTTTCTCAATATGTTACACAACAATATTAAAACTGTCATTATAGGAGCAAAAATTCATAAACATTTCTTGTATACCCACGAACAGGCCATGCCTTTGTGGGTTTTTTTTATTGAATATTTTTACTGTTAATATGTATTTTATTTATATGTAATTATCCTTTATTTTTGTATACTGTAAAAACTGTAAAAAATAAAAGGAGGAGCAGGTGTTTAAGTAACATACATAATACACATGTTTATCGCAGGGGGCAAAATTAGCATTATCATAATGGGCCTGGTGCCGATCCTCATGTTTGGAAGCAAAGTATGGAATCGGAGAAAAACAAGACTGAAAGTAGGCTGAATGCTGACAAGATGATAAACAGAGGAAGCGAGGTCTGTATGCACAGACAGCGGTGTGGAGTTCTATCCTCTCTGGCTACCGCTAAGAAGAAACGGCGTGAAGGTTTGTGTTGTGGTTTGTTTGTTCAGAAAAATTTCTTCATCGCGTCTTTAAAGAGACATAAATGCTTAATTTTTTATTACGAACTCAATTAATGAAATTTGATACAGATTTAAATTAAGATGTTTTATTGTCTTAAGATAGTTTTTTCGCCACATGAAGGCATTAATCTCAAAACGATAGTACAATAAAAAGTTATCTTCAAGAATAAGCGAAAGTGCTCGATGATCAATATCGAAAAAGTAAAACTATTAAATTTTATCATAAAATATTTGTATAAATCTAACATTAAAGAATTAAGCAAACAAATAACGATATCTGTCACCTTGTGTCAAAGAGCAATCAAACACAATTTGATAGCATGTGAATTGAATCAAGCATTTTTATTATATTCGATCGTTTTGATTTAATTGAATATATTGCGGACATAACATACCTTGCTGTCAACATGTCTAACTCTTATTAGCTCGAAAAGATATAAAAGCAGCTAATACGTTTTGGCTGATTAATCTAACCACGTTCAGATCTTGAATCACTAAAATACTAATTAATAAATTAAGTGTCTCAACACGCATTCTGACCAGACCCATAGTTCTAAAGCTGTGGGTAAAAAGTAAACGGTAAATTCTATGGCAGAATAAACCCAATCTAGTCTAAATGTGTTGCGACAGAGAGGGAAAACCTTTTTAAAAAGAGATATGGAAGTCTAGGCGTTTACATGGCTTATGACCTGTAATTGGCTGGTTTAAGTGGCTACTTTACACACTGTGTAAAATTCACCGTTCTGCCTATGTTTACACATCCACATTACCTCAACTCTTCTATCTATTGTCTTTTGTGACATTTGGGCATACTCAAAACACTGTTCAATCTAGTGTCGCTTTACTGTTTCAGTAAACTTAATACCCAATACCTACTGGTCATTTGGAGACAAAATGCAGGTTTAACTTTTAAGAGTAATTTAAAAAGATCGAGAAGATGGTTATAAGTCGTGATGAAACGGATAGTGGTTTGGCCGGATACCGGATATTTGGCTAGGCCCTAAGTCGGATAGCCGGATATTTGGCCCATTGTTTCCGAATTATACAGTTTTAAGCAGTTTCACTTCTTGCACTTTATTTTTTTCAAACAAATACATTTTTAATTAAGCATGATTTTTAATAAACATTTTTTATTTGCCGGCAAATTCTTTTCCTAGCGCGCACGAGTGCACTGATTACTGACAAACGTTTTTATGCGAAAAGTCAATTTTTCAAATAATAGGGTTACTTTCCTTTTTCCAAAGTGTATCTCGCTTTTATCACATATTTAGGGTTAAAGCTAGTATAAAACAGGATATGCACGGTATTAATTAGCGCGTGCGTGAGATGACAAGATACGAAGGTCGTCCTCTAGAGTCGATCTCGCTAGATCTTTCGGCGATGGTATTGAATAAAATATACCTAATATCATAATGTTGCAACAAATCCCTGATCGTTTGTATTACATGTTCTTAAAATCAAGTATTTATCAAAAGTATTCACAGAAGGGAGAGTTAATATGTGCTTAAGGCAGTTCACTTATGCACATATTAATTCTCCCTTCCCGGTGATATGTAGCTAGTACACATTGCATCTAATAACCTTAATACCTCAATAAATATAATAAATTATTAGTTAAGATTTTCGGTATTTTTCCGTTATATATTTACGTATCGGTTAAAATATTTTTTTATCAAATAATTTGTGCTTATTGAAAAAAGAAAAAGTATTTTATCAAAATCGGAGATAAATTACTAATACAATAGAAATTTCACCAATGAGTCGCATGTTGCGGAGCACGCAGTAAAAAAGTAATCCTAATATATAATTGTTACACCCTATTTACGTCTCACTCTCGATAATACAGGTATGTTCGGGAGCGAGTGAGATAATTTCACGCGTCACACGCGCGAACAGCAAAGTTTCTAATACTTCTTCCAGAAGCCAGTTAAGCTAGGGTTTCCTAGGACAGCGGTGCCCGTATTTTAACGGCCGTAGTGAACGGTGATGCAGTGAATAGCCATCGCAAAGGCGATTAGAGAGTGGTTTCCTAGGAAAACGGTGTTAAATGGTGTTGATAATACCGTTTTCCTAGAAAACCACACTCTAGTCACCTTTACGACGGCTGTCCACTGCATCACCGTTCACTACGGCCGTTAAAATACGGGCACCGCTGTCCTAGGAAACCCTAGCTTTAGTGGCTATCCGACTGTCGTCCGGGGGGGTTCTTTCGCCCCACTGCAAGCATGGGCTAATATATTTTTTAATGTTTTAAGCAATTAGATTTGAAATATTATTAATTTTGACTTCAACTACAAATAGTTTAAACGATTCCATATGAAATTTACATTTTTCCGATTTAAAATTCCTCTTTCTTTGCCTGCGTAATGACAGCACCGCAATGCGCGGGCGTTTTTGGGACAGTAAGGAACCGCCCTTTGTTTCAACTTTTAAATCTAAATGTTTAACGTGATCTTACTAAAACAGTACCTATGACAGTGAAAAAAAATAGTTTAAATTAGTTGGACTATTTCAGCTAAACACTGATAAACACTAATAAGCTTCTTCTTCGAATAAAATGTCCAACGGAGAAACGGATTTTGTGGATTATGCAACCAATTTTATAACGTAATGCATGGCCGACGTTCCGAGTGATTGATGATGCAAAATCGCATTCCTTAATATGTGTAATGAACACAGAACACCTACGAGAAGATGGAAGAAATATTGGATGAGTTCAAGAAATATGCGTGAGCGAGTAGAGGATTTATGACCTGTTTTGGTCCGACTATGATAAAGAGTTATCTTGTGGAATAAATTAACTTGTTATCTGTATTTGTTAACAAAGTCGCTGACACAAGCAGGTTCTTAACTTTTGAAGTAAAAAAAGTAGTGAATCGAAAAAATACACGATTTAAAAAGGGGTGATACGAACATTTTTATTTAGTACTTCTTACTAGACATAAAGTTGCTGTAGTTGAAAAAAAAATAGTTTGAAGAATAAATTATGATAATATGTCATTAATTTCAATAAAAAAAGTGTATTTGTAAGAGCTTTCATTATAAGGGCATTTTAACCGTAAAATACACTTGAACAAAAAAATATACGACACATAAAAATTAGATCAAAACGATCTCAATCTTTCACAAACAGAATACAAATTTACAAACAAATAAACCATCAAGCCGTTTACCTGAGACCGATTACAGAGACAAAATTACTATGGACATAAGAAAAGACGATAAATAAATCCACAAATTTTGAATAACCAGATACCGGTTTCATTGCTTTTGCGACGTCTTTGAGACTTATATCTTTATTATCAAATTCAATGTATACAAAAACAGCAAGGCTAGAGAATAAAAATAAAAAAATTTTTACAATGAACGTATTACAACAGGGATGAAGAACATTTTAGAGAAGGTAATATAGAAATCTAGGCATCTACAGGGCTTATGACCTATGGTCTTATGGCTTATGGCCACGTGGTTGTGTAAAGTGGAGTTTCGGAAAAAACTTAAAACTCACTTGTTCTCTAAATCATTTGAATAAATCCGTAGCATGTGATAACAAAGTACATCGTTTTGCTTAAATTACAAATATTTTTTTTATTTTTTTTATAACCACTTTGTAAAGCGCCCTTGCGGTATTATATTACGAAAACGGCGCTATATAAGTTATCCATAATTATAATAATAATAATATCAATATTATATTTGTAAATAGAATCATTACATTAAGAATTTATTATTTTAGTAAGTATCGCATAATTCAATTGGTAAATCATCGTATTATTAAATTACTCATGTTTTTTATTTTAAATTATTAGATTTGTTGTGTTTCATAAAATTAATTATAATGATAGTATAAAGTTATATAAATGTATAATACTAAAATGATTGTGTATAATTTATAGTCCCGACATGAAACGGATTTATATAGCAAGTTGGGACGAGAAAATAGTTTATTGTCTTTAATTTTGTTTAATTTAATTAATTAATAAATTTTAAGCATTGATTATATTTCAATTAATTTTTCTTTAAGGACGCAATTGATACCTGTGTTTAAAAATATTTCAAAAAAGAAAGTGAAAAAAATTCACTCTCAAAACATGATCAGTTTGCTTACTTAAAAGAGGTAGTAACGTGTTAAATAAAATGTGAATCTATTGTAATTAATGATTTATTTTGCCCTTTTTTTATTAATCTACAAATCACGCAACACAAAGTATTTTACAAGCATAATACGTTGAATTACATTCCCAGGAGTTACAACAACTCAATTCGGGACATAAATAATATTAACATTAAAAAAATAACACATATAGAGAACAACAAAGAAACAAAGCAAGCTCAGCACCTTTATAACTTAATATAGCACAACAATATATACGCCAAAAATCTTTTCTTACACAAGCAGAATAAATATTTAAAAAAACGCTTTTAAGAAATTTCGTATTAAATTATTAAGATTCGTAGAAATTGTTATACGAATGCAGTTACGTGTGCACCATTTGTCGTTTATAAGGAAATTATGATAAAACAACGTACAAAAACATAGAAAATAAGGACGGATTTTTTTATATTGTTTTGTTTTGTGACATACTCGTATGCACCGAAATGCATGCCTAATTGAAAGTATTATACGTCTCACGCGACCACATTAAAATAGTTTACGATGCACTCACAGGTCAGAAAGTACAATAGAACTTAAGTCTTGTCTTGTAGTATAAGTAGAATGATTGCGAAGTTCGTCGACACATTACTATTAAAGATGCTGGAAATATTGTCTGAGTCAATAATTATTGTGATTTAAAATGGTCGTAGGATAATAAAACACGGGTCGTAAAAGTGGAATAGAATTTGCATAATGCTCGAAACGATGACGAGCTCTTTTAACCCCCAAAAGGTCAACTAGAAAAGAGAACATATCATGAAACCACATAGTACATTCATAACTACATATTAATTACAGCTAAAGTGATAACTTTGTGGTCAAACATTTCAATAAATGCTGGTTCATATTTTTAGATAACCACTTATTGACGGTTTTATGTGTACAGATTTCGAGACGTATCTATCTCTTTGTCAGGGCACGAATTACACTATGCAGCTTCACCGTAGTGTTGCAAAAAAACATAAAACCAACTATAATACTCGGTTAAAGGGTACAATCTACTTGCATTATCCATAAGGACAATTAATAAGTACTCACAATATAAAATTGCTATTAAGAAATGGATAGTGGAGGTGGGTTGCGCACGGATCGATGAGTGGATCAAGCCAAATAGGTAAAAATATGTGTACTGTTTATGAAATTTGGTCTACAGGTTTATATAAATTGGTTATGTTTTTATGATTATTTTAGTTTATATTGCTTATTATATTAATGATAATTAGGTTAATTATATTAATTACGTTTTTATTTCATTATTATGTTAGCTTTGTTAAATAACTTATTTAAGGCATGTTTTACTTATTGTAAAATGTTTCCCTCGGTGAGGGAACATTATTCTATATAAAAAAAGAATACAAACATTGTAAAAGTATAAATAAAATAAAATATAATATGCTACTTGAAGCTAACACTTTAAATAAATAAATAGTTAAACATTAGAATAGGTACTACTGGGTACGTGGGTACTACGTACAGTCCATTCAAATCTTTAATAAACTTGTCTTGTTTATATGTGCGTGACAGAACGATTTAAATAAAATATTTTAGTGTGCCTACTAACACAAACGAAATTTGTATGTTTACTTGGTTCACAGGCAGGCACTAACACATTATCATAGGTTTACTAAACATTCGAACGCAGTGAAAGTGTGTTTAAAAAAATTCATAATGAATTGAAACGATCAATTGGTTCTGTTGCATCAGGAACGTTTAGTTAGAGTATAATCTAAGTTATTTTTCCTTGAAATGTGAAAAATAAAAAAAAGATTTTTAACGATATCTTTGAGTTAGAGCTACGATGAAATCATAATGTATTTTTGGTTTGTCAACAGCGGATAAATGGAAATAATACACGTATTTTTAATTGGAAAATAATAGCCATATTAAGGGTTAAGGTCACGAACTCTCTCCATAATGTCACATCTCCGCAGCACGTCTCCTGATGGAAGATAGCTCTACACAATCATAATTGTGCAGACTTCCCTCAGACGTGCAAAGCGCATAGTTTGCAATAGATCGAAAGTCACAGAACAGCGTGGAATTATCTAGAAATAACAGGACACCTGAGGTCACCCAGCGAGGAACATGCGATTATTCTATTGTCGATACTTCGAGCTCGTCGTTCGATACTTAATATTATATAATACAACATACATACACACTAAACCAATTATAGATCCGTCAAAGTTCTGCATTCTTAATGAAGCACTAGCGATAAATATTATATGATACGAGTGATTGCAAATTTCTATGGTTTCGTTAATAGTACGCTACGAGTATCTATACTAAATTTATTCGCTTAAATACGAAATGGTATTGTTATGATACATTCCTTAAATTGCTACATTTTGAAATATGGTATGCATAGTCAATGAGAAATATTTTTTTTCAAGATTATTCGAGACAATTCGTTCAGATCGTTTTAGTACCGTGGTGAGCGTTTTGAGGATGTTTCAATAATCAGGATCTTTTAGGCTTTAGAACGGATTTTTCGGATTCCTTTTAAACATAATATTTAATTTAGTAGGGTTTTTTCTTATTACTTAGGAACATTTTTAATAATCCCAATTCGCCTGTTTATCTGAGAGAGCTCATCCAACCTCTTTCACAACACGGACTATCTATTCGTTCTAGTAACGAGAGAACCCTTTTAATACCCTGTCATCGCTCTAATTTTCTTGCCTCCTCTTTCACAGTAGTAGCCGCTCGACTGTGGAATAACCTACCCACTAATGCTAGAGACGCCCTTTCTTTATTTACATTTAAGTCAAGATTGAAATGTCACAATCTAAATATTTAAATTGTTCCTTTATCCTTCTTTTTTCCTTCCCACCCCCTCTCCTCTCTTCATAGAATGGTGTTTTTTTTATTTTATTTATATTTATTTTTGTTAATCTTTGCTTTTAATTTTTGTATGAAATTGTAAGATTCAATATGTCCATGTATTTATAATTTTCTCAAACTGAACGGTTTGGGTAGGTAGGAAGAAATTGCCTTAAGGCAATATGCCCGCCCTATATGGATATATATTGTATATGTATATAAAGTGTCTAATAAATAAACATTTTGAGAGATTTTTAGAAATAATCGATAAACACGATAACTAATTATAAGTGCGATATTTGTTATTGGTTTTTTTTAATTAGCATAATTTTTGTTATGATTTTCGAATTTTTATTTGGCTAACACTTTCAGCAGTTCCCAAGTCATAACGAATAAACGCTTATCATCTCATGGCAACAATGCATAAACGATGCAGTCAATATTTCATACATAATCTTCATTTCGCCGCCATTTCTTTTATCTCATTAGGACCTTGTCTTCCGCATCTAGAACATATCCTGGTAGAACAAATTCGCTGGCTTTGAATATACGTAGGTACATGAAGAGTACAAATAAGCCTATGCATGTACGCGGCTAACCTGTTTTAACGGAAGGCTACCCGATTATTGTAGATTGACAAAGACTTGGCACAGCGACTTACAAACATCACGATCTGTCCGGGTTAAGATCAACGAGTGCCCCACTGAAAATTAAGAACTCGGAAGTAAAGAATTTTAACAGTAGCGTAATCAAGAAGATTAGAAAAAACATTATTAGTTACATGGCTAACCATTTGAAAAACTGAGAACCCGTTTTTCAATCAAAATAGCATTAAAAGATGGCGCACTTAATACGTTTTATAACCGTGCGATAAATTGAGCAAAAAATCAGGTTAAATGGCCATAAAACGTATAAATTGTTTAAATTAGATTTTGCAATCTAAGTGGCACTATCTTTATGCTGTTTTTTAAATGTCTTATTTCCTGCAATGTGGAGATTTTAGAATGCTGCAGAATACGATCCTTACGCAATAAAAACTAAAATGGAGGTTGAGAACACATTATTAACTTGAAACGAAATCTTTCAATTCGTCGATAATTATCTGGTGGATATACGAGTACATATTACCCATATAATCTGTTGTTCTATATTCAGTATCAGGCATGATATAATTTCTGTTTGTTCATCTTTTGCTGGCTTTGTATTCCACGTAAGACACTCAGCTTGTTGCCTATTCGAGCCTTTCCATTGTGTAATGTGAGTACCTCTTCAACTTGTTAAAAAAACTGCCGGTAAAGCAGATTATTTCTTCATTCACCGTTATCATTCCAAACTAGTCGATAGTAGACTAAGTACGTTTCCATTCTTTAGTTCGAGCTTTAATTGGTTCTTAGTAACCTTTACTTCAATTGAACTCTGTCCTTGCATAAAGATCAAATAATTTATGTAAAATAAAAACACATTTTTTTATTGAAGAATACAGTAAAAGTTAAAGTAAGAAAATTGCATTGCAAAAAAAAAAATTATACTCGTATATCTATTCATATATGTAGTGATAACTGGAAGACTGTCCATCGTGATTTCATAAATAAAAATTATTTCAAATACAAAATACCAGTAAAACCTTCGTTGTAAAAATATAACGGTCAATGAAATATTATGGCGTAGAGCATTATTAAACTTTCTACATAAACTTTTTTCAGAAGTCAAAATCTGCTATTTATAAAATCTTCTAAGTGCAACTTTGGTTTTTATGCCCCAATGTCCAGAATGTGTAGATTAGTCGATTCATCACACGACTTGGAATTTTTCGGGATAGATCTTCCGGCTTTTCGTAGATCTCTTCGCGACTAAACAGTGTGGGATGAAGTTGGATTGGCATGGTTTAGCTCAAAGTTTTTGGTCTTTCGTTTTTTTTTAATATATTGTATACAATTATTGTTTTGCCCTTGTTTGTCTTTGCTAATTAGTTTTATGTTCTTTTTGTTCAGTTTCTTGCATTTATGTTTCTTCATGTAACTGTTGTAATTGGCTTAGGCCGTATGTATATAATAAATAAATAAATAATGTACACAAACCACCTATTTGTTTATGAGTGCTTTGTTTAATTGTAATTTTAAGTACAGCATTTAAAAGTCAATAAAAAACCAAAAATAATATTTTACAGGATCACGTTGTGGTCCTGCAGTAGTCTAGCAAACATTGGATCAGAGATTTACCCCAAAGAACTCCCAGATCCATTGGTTTCCCATTTTCCATATCCTTAAAACTACATTCTTTATCAATTTTCCCTATCCACGCCCGCGCGCGTGATGTATTTTGTGAAATGGCTCTTCAATCGACGCGTATCTGAATCATTTTCTTCACACGGAACTTGAGGTTATCAGTCTTATGCTTTAGGTGCCATTTTAGAAACAATTAAAGAATTGCAATCACATAAAATGTCTATAAGGTTTTAATCATCTGCAATGCAGAACCTACATCTAGAAGATTCAGATAAATTCATTCTAGAAAGGTGTTTATTCACACTGCAATTCCTTGTAAGGGCTCTACTGATGACCTAAATTGGTTTTGGCTTAGTTATCATAAGGCCGAAAGCAGACCTTTGAGAATATCCCTTCAGTAGTTCCCTCTAATAATAATAAATTACTAAATAACTGTCAATTCAAAATTGCTAATGCTGATTTTACAAGATTAAGTATTTGATTAGTAGCGGTGAAAAATACTTTATTGCGTGTTTTTATGTAATTACTATAGTTAAATAATAAATTAGATGAACTTAATTAGTCTTTTCCACTTATGAACGTTATGCAATCTTATGCCAGTTAGATTTGTATTAATACTCCGTTATACTGTCGTCTGGTTAAGTTAATATACATTAATCAGTATAATTACACTTCTTTACTTAAGAGTAAATAATAAATTGTAAAACGAGATATTTCCCAACGCCCCGCCCGTTAGTCTCAATAGACTTCTGGTTTAGTAGAAATATAAAGAAATGGACTACTTACGTTTGTACATATTCGTATTATAAAATTACGATAGTGAGTCTTTTAAGCCTGGGTGTTCTGTGTGGTTTTTCATCACAGTACTGCCGCCGTGCAGATACTATACCGCTACAACTCGCATTTCGTCGTTTTTGAGTTATTTATTGATTCGTAAACAGAATTCAATTAGCTATAAGTGTATCCAACTCTTTTTTCGCTACGGCATCTGGAAGGTTATAAATTAAATACCTATCCATTCAGGAACATCAAGTTTTTTTTTTTACCAACCGATTTCAAAGTTACACAAGCTTCTTTATTAAGGTATACTTAACTTATGAATTCTATCCTATTTTATTTTTACAGAGATAACTAAATATTACATTATTGATACATATCATGGAGCTAATAAGTCAAGTGTTTTTGTCATGTCATTCTTTTAACGACGGGAAGTGAGATGGATACGATCTTAAAAACTAGACAGGGTCAGTGGACATCGGGCCCTTAGTAAAACCTTAAGTTTGTGACCTTAAATGACCACTGCTCATGCCGCCATTTTGAAAAAAAAGGCGTTTTTATAACCTTTTATATAAAAAAAAGTGAAAAAAGTACATACCGAATGACCTTGAACGTCCCATACTTATAATAAATCTCGACAACCACGCGATGGATCTAAGCCAGGTTTTCACTGTTATGTTACGTGTCCTAAAACAAAGCTACTCGTTTAATTTGTTATATCTTCGACAAATAAAAATTAGTACGTCATATTCGTTTTTCACCAAAAATTACCGTAAATTACGGTATTTTACCGCGCCTTTTGGTAAAATTACGTAATTTTACATCTAAAGTCAGCAGTAACTGATGCGAATTTGAAAAATATTTTTGAAATGACTTACCTATATGCCATGCTTTTTTCTCAGAATTAATTGTTATCATAGCCTTACGACGAAATCTAAAAATAATATTTTTTTATCAATATCATTGCGATTTACTTGTTTGAAAAGTTTTAAGCGTTTTTCTCATAAGTGTTACGGTGGTTTAGAGATTGCACGGCAGCGTAATAGTCGTCAGGTGCTGTTTTAAAACTAAATGTGCTCCTCAGAAGTGTATAGCCAATGTGAGGGACTTTTAAAATATATTAAATGTTAACGATTGAGCCGAATACTTCAGACATCGCGTCGCGATACATTAATCTAGATAAATTATTGTACCAATACAAAATGTCAATTCCTAGCTTATTGTTGATTTATTTTTATTCGAACTGCTATACAATTTGTTACCGCTCTCGGTGTCCATAATAAAATAAAATTTTCCGTGTAACACGTCAATAAGCTTCAATAAGTATCGCCGTTTTGTACATCCTATCGGTGTGCTTTATGGACGAGGAGAAAGAAAGTCGTGATGGGAACGTGTTGTATTGGGAAGGATGATACTTTATGTGGACAATCTTCCCAAGGGTTATATTATGCTTGTAATAACCCATACATCTCGCAAAGCGCTAACCAACGGTTTCTGATATACGCCACACGGTAATGCTCACGTTATTGCTAGAAGTGCACATGACAGATTTTGGTCAAAATGAGTTAGCCATCAGAAAGTTTCAACTATTCTTTTCGAGATTTGACGAAAAATACGTTTGTTGTGCCAAACTAGTGTTTCAGGATATTTTAATGCTAAAAATATCTATTTTGACATAAGGAAGAGAGGTATTGAGATTATTTGTGTAAAAAGTACATCAGATCACATAGGAAATTATTACAAAAAAAATACCTAGTGAAAGAAATGCCCATGTTGACATGAGTAATTTGATTTATTTATGCTTTATTAAGTTAGTTCATAACATCTTAAGAACTAATATAAACTTTTCATTACATAATTTTTTTTTATCAAAATTTCTCAATGACATATTTTTTCAAATTAATTTGAAATATTTCGATCATTTCTATCTCCTTTATTCCTTCGGGTAACTCATTGTACAGCTTCAATCCCTTGTACAATAAGTTATGAGATTCTGTTTTTCTCCTCATTGGTAATCTTATATATTTTTTATCCCTTGTCTCATATGTATGAAATTGTTGGTTATACGAACGATCGCTGCAGAAAAAAACAATTTTACCTGAATAATTGTTTCGTTTTTTTTTATTTAGCACTTCTAGCATTAGCTCCTAGATATATACGGACAAAGGGCTTTTAAAACACAGTAAATTGTAATATAAATATAAAGAAAAAAATACTTTAAAAATAATTAAAAAATCATTTGTATTAAATAAATTATGGATCTTTTCAAGTAGATATACAATTAAGAGAAGATATAAAGTTAAGAAACACATGTGAAAATTATTTTCTATTATTTTAAGCTATTCTTTTGTTTCTTTTCTCTTATAAATAAGGGGCAATTTGCTATCATTTCTTAAAAAATCATTTGATTGGCGATACTAACATAACGTGGGAATAAAAAATATTAGCTCAATTAACACAATTATTTAATTATGTTCATGTAATTAGGTGAAAATGTGAGAAATAAAATATATTTTCATTAATATTAATAATAATATTTGGCTGATTTACATAGCGCCATTTTTGTAAAAAATCACCTCAAGGGCGCTTTACAATTGAGTATCTAAACTTAAGTGATATATTATATTTCCAGATTTAAAATTGAGGGTATGAGAGTCTAAAGAAGTGGGATTTTAGTTGGGATCTGAACTGACTGGGACTGTCGATGATTCGTAAGTTTGAAGGCAATTGGTTCCAGGCAGAGGGGCCGGCGGCGGCAAAAGCACGATCTCCAAATCTAGTGTTTGGGGAGCGCCGGATTTCGACAAGTGTTCCTCTTCCCGAATCAAATGCTGACCTAAGAGTAGATTTTCTTTGACGTGTATTTTCCCTAATACAAAGGTCTGATAGGTATTTTGGAGCCATTTTATGAAGGGATTTAAATACTGTCCAGCACAGCTTGTATTTTATTCTCTCTGGGCTTTTTAACCAGTGCAAACCTCGAAGATGTTGTAAGAGAGAATATTATTTTACTTCAGTAATAAGCCTTGCTTCTGCATTGAAAACAGATTGAAGTTTATTAGTTTGATATTTTGGGAGATTTGCGTATATTCCATTACAGTAATCTAGACGCGAAACGACATAAGCATTTACAAGAGCTTTAGTTGCATCTATAGGAATATTTCTCCGCACGGATTTGATCTGTCGGAGATGGAAAAAACCAGGTAGTCTTTTTGCAAAAGATTTGTGTTTATTAAAACATATTTTTTGTTTCAATTTAAGTTTTTTACGAATTCTGATAACGCAGTTCAGAGTAAAAAATATAGTTAAGCGGTTTTAGCTGAACGCTGTTTTACTCGTGTTTTAGTTCATAAGAAAAAATGAGATCATTATGAGAATTATTTAGGATACATTGCCAAGAAAAGGGTTAACGGCGTAACTTCATAAAAGTATAAACATAGCAGCGGCGAACCGTGTATAGAAGCGATTATGCACATCTTACCATTATATTTGACTAACCATAATAATGTTTTATTGTAACTTTATTAACAGAAAAACAAATAAAAAATTACCATTTATTTTTAATCATATCCACCGTTTGTATTTTTATCCTGATATAAATATAAATTTAAATAAAGCGCGCCTAGCGCCTGCGGTGAGCCAAGAAACTAGCCGACTATTCCAGCTTATTTTTTCATACGAATAAGTATACTATATTTTGAATGTATTAACCCCAGTGCGGGTTTTTTCCCCTAGATTAAACTTGCAGATTACACAAATTATTTGAAGATTCTTGATTTGGAAAACTGTATTTCAAACATTGTTTCTTAAGGACTATTTTTCTTTGAGATGGTACTTTTGACATAAGACCGTAATTACTTTTATGCGTCATATTGCAGGACATATAGCACTCCACGCGGCCGTTTTTAGCACTAGTAATTAATATAACAATGCGGCCAGTCGACATTTCAATTGAATACCTAATATCGACTGAATTCATAGTGGTATTTTTTATTTATTTTTTAATGAATTATATATTAAAGTGATGGATAATATATCTATATAATATAATTTATCACGAAGTTACATTGTTTGAATTAATTTCATGGATGAGAGTTGTTGTATCACACAGAAAAATATCAATTTATACTGTATATTACTTACTTTATATTATGTACCTTCTATGTAGGTACAAGTATATGAAATTTTTTTATAGCTTACCTGTAAATAAAATCACCATTCGCACTGAAATATAGTATATTTTAATGGAAGAAAAACGCTATAACCAGAACACCATGAGGACGGCTAATTTCCACTCGATTTCCTTTTGCAGGATTTTTACCTGAGATTAACCGCTGAATATATATGGTACGTTGAATAAATTTTGAATAAATATAAAATAATATAATAAATGTCATACCACCCTAATTTTACTGTGACTTGTGGGTTTACACAAAACGCGTGAAATAAGCCAATAGAAGACTTGAGTCCATCTAGTTGGGACTTGGGACCGCTGAATTAAAAAACAGTAAATAAAAAAAAAAGCACGAAATCATGTTTTTTTCAAACGGCAACATTACATGATAATCGTCACAGCCACAAGGACTCGTAATCGATTTGCTATTCACCTTACGGGGGTCGAATCCTTTATTTTGTAAGATCGTGATAGTCAACATAGAGGAGTTTGTTCTTGGAATACACGAAGCAGAGGTGAGAAACCAGGGGTCGTGACGCGACAAAATGTCGTCTGCGTTCAGGCAAAAGTCACTAACCCTAAATACATCATTTTGAGAAATCGCAATTTCAAAGTTTGGACCAAGGAAATCTGATTTTTGTGTTTTGGAGGTTAAACGTACACAAAATGATTTATTCTATGGGAATCTTTTTTCCTTCTGATTCATTAAACAATATCTGGAAGGTTCTTATGAGGCAAAGTGGCTTAAATTTGGTTAGGTGACTTTTGGTTGTTTATAATCTGGACAATGCAAGATATAAAAGAGGAAGGAAACATTAGAAAGAATTATGTTGTCGCGGTTTAAAATTAATTTTTATTTGAAGAAATATTTTTTAACATAAAAAATGTTTATAAATACAGGATGACTGGAACTGAACCCGCCACAGCAAATTCGCATATAGAGGAGCATTTCCCTAGCTAAAGTTTTATAGTTTGGGAGATATGTAAATTTTTAAACTTTATTGAGATTTTTCCAAAGTTTGACTTTCAAGCATTAATAACCTTATTTTTTCGTTATTTGAGAATTATTTTAATTATTTGTTGTTAATCAAAAACATTTGTGATTAAAATACGTCGAAATTTTCCCTTAAACTAGGGTTAAAAAATAAGATATTACGCTTTAAAAAAAAAAGTGACAAACAAAAAAAGTGAATAAAATATTGAAACACCGTAATTTTTTTTCAATTTCAGGTTGAATTTGATCGTTAACTTTTTTTAAAAAGCTTTTTTTTTTTTAATATTTTATTTTTTAACCCTAGTTTGAGGGAAGTTCCGACGTATTTAAATCACAAATGTTTATGACTACCAACAAAGAATATAAAAAAAACTGTAATAATGAAAAAACTTAAAGTTCTTAATGCTTAAAGGTCAAACTTTGGAAAAATCTCAATAAAGTATAAAAATTGACATATCTCCCAAATTATAAAACTTTGGCTAGGGAAAGTCAGATCCAATAATTAGCAAATGACCTTTTCTATGTGCGAATTTGCTATGGCGGGTTCAGTTCCAGTCACCTGTATAATAATATAAAGTCACATAGTAAGACAAAACTAATAATTCGGATTTACGCAACTTTTTTCCAACTAAGTTATTTTGATGAGGGTTGCTTCTTAAAGAACGTAATTTTATGCTTCGAATGATATATTTATCTCAAAACTGTCATTTTTAGGGTTAATTTCAATTCGTTGTAATTGAAATAATACAACGAATTGGAATCATAATTAAAACTTACTTAAACATGTTAAAAATTGCATTGACGAAGAAACATAAATAACTTTTTTTATTTTTTTTTATTTCCTGATAACGATGAAGATATTCGGTAATCCGGGTGGCTGGAGTTCAGATAAACGGAGTTCTACTACTGAATTATTCTTTAATCACTAGGGTCAAGTTGGCGATAGATATAGATACATATAAAATATTTTGATTATGTCTTTTTTGTGTGGCATAACATACTGACCACTGATTGCATCGTTAAACTTGTGGGACATGTGTGGAAACATGGAAGGAAAGATAGCCCAGAAAACAGAAATATGGAAGATGACAATATCCAGCAGTGGAGACAAATGAGCTGATAAAAAGAATTGAAAAGATTGCGAATGTACAAAAAAAAAATTATAAATCATATTTTGTGTTTATTTAATGGGTCGCAAGTTGCGGTTTTAATACCACTGTTTAAATAAATATTATTATTCCAGGGCTTTTTCAATTTAGTCAAGTTCGAGTCGTGGCGCGGTCTGTGGACCATTCGCGGCCCAGTGGCGGGTCGTGAGGCACGGAGACTTGGGTTCGAGACCCAACGGGAAACACGCTTCTTACAAGGTGCCCTTAACCATTAAACCAGAACATAGGCATAAGCGATAAATTTAAAATGTTTTTTTTCATAGCTAGCATGCTCATGAATTATTTATCATCCTAATTTTATTTCAGTAAACTGACGACAAGGTCAAAAGCCAATTAGGTAAAAAATAAAAAAAACAAATACTATATTCCTAAATATTTCATAGACCCCTGGACAAATATTTTTAACTCGATGGCTGCTTTCAGATAAAAATCTTGAACAAGAAAATCGAGTGGAGATAAATCCGCCTAGTTGTGTAGTGGTTGGCGCGTTCACCTACTATTTTCTACGGTCAATTTATGACGTATTGCCGCGGTCTCAATTTGGAACTAACACTGTATTCCTTCACTGTCATTTGTGTAGCGAGAGTGTAGCGGCGATGGTGGGTTGAAGAAACTGCACTTGAACTACATGCTGGAAGTAAATGACCGCGTTGAGTCTTAGGGCTGGCTGAGCTGGACTTGTTGAGCTGACTGATGCTGAACTGAACTGGGCGTTGACTGCGCCCTGTGATTTCTTTATAGGCCACGTTTCTTTGTTGTTCATTTCTCCGTGGTAGGGACGATGTTAATGTACTGCAGGACGACGATCTCGTCTTTATGTGCAATACTGTTAGAGCTGCATAATATGTTGTTTTGGATTCTATAGAAAACGATGACAAGCTTCATCGGTCATCGCACTATAATTTCAGGTGAATTATTTAACACGTGTGTCGTCGATCAATGGACTATGAACTGGGTCTAAACGGACCCATCTCCGCTGGGTATCAATAAATATTAAACAACACTGATTTGAGTATAAATTTATTTATATTCCAATAAAAATATAAAAAATTAGAAGACTGAAATCAAAGTATCAAATCACTAGTTACAGTATTTGATTCTCACCTTTCACTACTTGTTTTTTAATATATTGTAAAATAACAGAACTACCTTGAATGGTCTCCCACGTAACATAAATATATGGAAACTTGCCTGAAGCTCTCGGTCTAAAATACCATTAATGTTTGGCATTTTCGACCATCGTGCTAAAAAAGTCAAAAAAGAAACAACGTATATTTTAAACAAATAATAAAAAAAACATGTCTGCCTTGCTATTCTTCATGCAAATTAATCGACTTGATTCTTATATCAGACAATTTTAAAATAACAATTCAATTAATAAAATAAATGGAAAAACATACGCAACATATTTATAATATTTGAAGCACTTACTTTGTGATTACTCATTAAACAATTAAAACCATTTCTAAATTATGCCTTGATAAAGGAACACGTAGTAACTCAAAAATCAGTCTGTAATGAAATAAATAATAAGTGGTTAAAACAATTTGCGCGTTTGCCTACCAGGCAAGAGGTCTCGCGTTCGATTCGCAACATGGTTGAAATGAAATGCTTATTCAAAAAGGTATTTTTAAACTATAATATTTTGTAGTCGCTAGACTGGCACCTGGAGCGCATGACTGATCATCTAACCTTCACGTTAAAAATGATTAAGAAACGCTGCGGTTGGTGTGCCAAAGCAATACCCTATGCACCATAAGGTGGGAAAGGGAATCCGGTATTCTAGCTACTATATGTTATTAAATCTATTACAACGAGGGAATTTAGTAATTTTTTTTTAAAGACTAGGTATTAAACTAATTAGTATTGAAAAACTTTATGTACCGTGTTATCAGCGCTATGATTTTATATAGTTTTTTTTTTTTATTACTCCGCATGTGACGTCTCAAATTGTCTTCCCCTTTCTCTAGCCGAGTTCTGCTGATTGGTCAGTTGACTAACCGTAAATCAGATATCTATCACGACTCTCTTATCATTGGTTGATTGGAAGAATCAGTGACGTCGTTCGTTTTTATTAAAATCTTTTAAATTATTTTTTCATACATTTTCAAGAAACTTCGTAGTACAATTTAATGTTATATTTTTTACCGCTCGTAAGAATACATTTTTTACATCCTATTTCCCGTAGGGCTGAACTTCTTAATTTAAAACAATGAACTAGTATCCCGATCGTCTATTTCTGATTCTGCAAGACGTGTTGGGATATTTGTTGTACAGTGCCCTTAGGGGTATTTCTCACAAAATTGACGATGTATAAATTAACCATAATACAAACAATTATTTATCCTACTTAATCTGTTGATACATAAGTGAGTTGGTTGATTAAGTATTTTGCGTTGTATTTTTTTGCACCACAACACGCTAGGAGGCCCAATTACAGTGGTGAATTACAGCACAGAAAACCCTAACTTGAGAAAAATCACATTTAATTTGTGTGTTCTCACCGGGATCGAACCCGCAACATTCCGTGCATGAGTCAAGGGTCTAAACAAATAAAAAGTCAAGTGTGTGCACATGAATAAATAAACCAGTTATTGTATTATGATAGTGTTTGTCGCGTATTACATAAAACATGTAATCTTATATGAAGAAAACATATATAAAAATAAATTAAGCAATAAAACAAATTGAAAATGAAGTAATACACTATAACAGATTTCCTTCTAGTTGTCAAGATTCGTATGGAGAATTTAAAGAGAACAAGAAAGGGATTTAGTTCATTCGTTATGGAGATAGTGTTATGTGTGCATTGTGTAATGGTTCTCTTTGATAACGTGTTACCGACAGACGACAAAGCTGGGAAAGGCTTATTTAAATTTCACGGCGCCTATAAAGATGAGAATGAAATAATACGTATATTTAAGGTTTTTCATAACGCTTCATGTACCTAATCGTTTATTTCTTTCTAAAGCTTGATTTTTATACTTTTTTCGTTTGCATAACGCGTATGCTTATGCGTAATAATAAGACCTAAATATGATTCATTATACAACTTGATAAGTCATAAAATTCAAATCGAAATTTGTTGCAACAGAGGGGGAAAAAAATTGAGAAGGGAATACGAAAATCTGGGCATTCACAGGGCTTATGACCTGTAATGAGGAAGTTCAGTGGTGTTTTAATTTTTTAAATTATCAATGGAATAATAAACTAAGCCTAAAATTTTTTTTTTCAATTTTTATTTATCGTATTATCAGCGATACGATTTTTAAAGTTTTGTATTTCTGAAATAACTCCGCGTGTAACGTCAGAGGTTCGTTTCCGCATATTCTCATTCAGTTCTTCCCATTGGTCCAGAACAGACAGACCGGAAATCTTCCATAGCTCTCAGATCATAGGTTGACTCACATGAACCAGTGACGTCATTCAAAGTAGTGCGTTTTTATCAAAATACTTTTTATTATTTTTTCCGTACATTTTCAAGAAACTTTGCTCTACAATTTAATGCTCTAATTTTTACTCCGCGCAAGAAAGCATTTTTTGTATCCCATTTCCCGTAGAGCTGAAGTTCCTCATTGGCTGGTATAAGTGGCCACTTTACACACTGTGTAACATTCACCATTCTGACCATGTTTAATCATTCCTCAACTCTATCATCTGTTAACTTTTGCGAAGTTAAAGAGTTGAAACCTTTATCATGTTGATGAGAATTATCCAGCTGAACCAATTCACCTATTAGGCAGTGCCTGAAAAGAATTTTCCAATTTTTATGCTTCTTTTGCCAGTTAGTTATTTAGATCTAAATTTGTTGCAACAGAGAGGGAAAACATTTTTGAGAAGAAGCCTTGTGAATGCCTAGACTGCCATATTCCCTTCTCAAAAATGTTTTCCTTCTCGGTTGCAACAAATTTCGATCTAAATAACTCCCTAGGGATTAAACCCAGCCTGTCTACAAACATTTGGACGTACTCGAGACATTGTTAAGTCATAAAATCATTCAATTTAAGATTGAGGTACTCAATTATAATATGGATTACTGTGAAAATAAATTCATACAGAAAATGCGATTTTATTATAAAGGCCCTTGAAGATAACTGTTAACTTTTCTGTACTCAGGCATTGATATTGGAGTGAAATAAACATTTTTCGAGATAATTTTACTGAATATATTAATAAAAAATTCGAGTTCATTGAATTGATAAATAATTTATACAGTGCCATATTTTTCATCTAAGCATTTAAAGATCATACACATCTTATCCTCGTTTGCCATTTTATTACCTAAAATACAATAATTTATGACTGTATTCATACATTAATAGTTTTAGAGAAAAACATTTTTTTTCAATTTTAAAGTTTACGACTACGAATATATTTTTTGCCTTAAATACACTCGCTTATAAATTTTAAATGACTGATTCTTGAATATATTGTAACGGTAACGCAAATAATTGGTTATTTATATTTTTTTCAAAAAACAACAAGTCTAATAACTTAAATATTTATCTATCTATCTATTTATAATCGGCCTCGTGGTGCAGTGGTCAGCGCGTTTGCCTACCATGCAAGAGGTCTCGGGTTCGATTCCTGACATGGTTGACATGAAATATTTATTTAAAAAGGTGTTTATACAACATAATATTTCATAGTCTCTGGACTGGTACCTGCAGCGTAAGACTGATCATCTTACCTTCACGTAACAAAAATGATCCAGCTACACTGCGATTGGTGTACCATTGCAGTGCACTATGCATCATTAGGTGCGGAAAGGGAATAGTGGTGATTTATATCCAATATTGGATACGACAGAGAATGTCAAATACTTGGGAGTTATTATTGATATGAATTTGAAACAGCAGATTGAAAATATTACTAATTAACTCAAAAGACTAACGTATATATTCAAAACAATTAGAAATATAATTAATGTACAGAGACTTTTTAAGATTTATTTTGCATTGTGCCAATTAATTTTGGAGTACGGTATAATCGGTTGGGGTGGTGCGAGTGACACAGTTTTGAATAGTGTATTTGTTGCACAAAAATCCATAATTTAAATAATACTCAAGATTCCCGATACAGACAGCTACTGAAGAAATATTCCACAAATCACAACTTATGACACCAAAACAATTATACGCTAAAACAATACTCACTTACAAATTCAAAAACTACTCTTATTCAAATGAAAGACATGACCCCTACAAGACATCACATACAAATAATATAATCACTAGATTCTCAACACAAAGACAACTTAAACAAATACAAACTAACACCACTTTCGGACAAAAGGATTTTGAGTATTATTCAATTAAAATCTAAAACCTACTTCCACTATCTATTAAAACAATTAGTAACGAAGAAATGTTTAAAAAGGCAGTAAAAAAAATGGACAGTGGAGCTAGGTAGAGGTAAAATGGATTTTCTCATTCGCCCAAACCAATATTGAATCAACTGCTTCACAAGTGTATAGCTTATGTTAGGTTTATGTTATTTTCATTGTGCGTTTTGTAATATAAATAATATAGATGTACATATAAACCTAGCTTTTAAAACAGTCTGAATATTTTGTTAATTATATCTGTTTATTAAGTCTTCTTTGTTTATTCTCAAATGTAAAAACATTTCAAAAAAGTATATTGTTAAGTGTCCTCGGCACGGGTAACCCCAGTGAGGTCACATTATTTTTATTATTAATTATAGTTTGTCAGAGGAAAATATAAATAGATATTTAAATTTATTTCAACAGAGAGAGAAAATATTTTTGAGAAGGGAATATGGAAGTCTAGGCATTTACAGGGCTTATGACCTGTCATTGGCTGGTTTAAGTGGCCACTTTACTGTGTAACATTCACCACTCTGCTCATGTTTGAACATCCACATTTCCTCAACTCTTCCATCTGTTGACTTTTGTGAAGTAAAAGAGCTGAAACCTTTATTACGTGGGTGAGATTCATCTGGCTGAACCAAATCACCTACTAGGCAACGCCTGAAAACAATTTTCCAATTGTTGTACTTCTTTTATGTACTTCTTTTCTTTTACCAGGTAATTAATTCAACAATGTTTGATTATGTCCAAATTAATGTCTAGACTTCCATATTCCCTTCTCAAAATGTTTTCCCTCTCTGTTGAAATAAATTTAAATATGAATAACTCCCTAGGGAGGAAATCCAACCAGACTGCAAGCATTTGGACATATTTAAAACATTGTTGAAATAAATGAATAATCATTAAAACGGTAAATTTTATAAGCGAGTTCATTAACGGACATGATTTTTCAATGGAAAAGGAGTATTGTCACCCCGGTTTTACTTTGTTACAAATCACAAAAGTATTTCTAATAGAAAAGTCATCTAGAAACTATTATACCCGTAATGAAAGCAAAGAGTGGCCTCTTTAGATAGTGCGTGAAAGTGGGTGAACATAGCGATCCGGAACAATAACATAGTAAGACCATGCAGGTAGGTTCTTTTATAATGAACCAAGTCCCTGGTAATCTGTTACGAACGTGTATTCGCTACTGTAAGTTACGTATTTACACTGAGAGCTAACTTAACTAGATTCAGTGCATTTTAGTAACAATGTTTCTTCATTCACCATGCACTTTCTTCAATCTTATCAGGAGTGTGCTGCTCATCGAGTTATAATATAAAGAGATTACACTCCATACAAATCCAATCTAAAAAGTCGTCCCCAAAGGACAGGACTTTGACAAGCAAAACAAGTAGTACAGTAAAAAGCACGGACTGCTTACATCAGTATAGCGTAAGTTCTATTTAGTATGTCGCTCCCTTCCGCATACGCGTTATCTGTGTTTATCTTAAGTTTTGCTTTACGCTAAACTAACTGAGCAGGACGGAGACAGGAGATAACTCACGAATCGTAACATATTAACGAATAGTAACACTTAATGTAATATTTAGTTTTATATAAATTATCCTTACACTGTATAATATTCACCAGTCTGAAGATGCCCTTTAAAGGGTGAAAGCGCTAATTGTTCAAATAAATAAGTGGAAGTGTACCAAGTATTTTAAAATTAATAACTTTTATGTAAATATAAGTTATTATATCATTATTAATAAGACGTTTTTCGACAATAAAATAGCTATTTTAAACAAGTATTGATTGAGATAAGTACATTACTTGCCGGTGAACGGTTATACCTTCGCTTTTCCAGATCGATTTGTGCAGTATCTTAGCGTACATATAGGCATTTTAGTAATTTCGAGGAGAAAAGTCCGACTAAAGTCCGTTCTATCAAACATAGACCAATTGGCCGCAGGCTGAAGGAACATATTTCGAACGCTTATGTTTACTTTAGTTATATACCTCAATGGTGCTGCTTGATATATATATATATATATATAAATAATTTGTTTTAATGTCGGGATTTGTGCAGTATGCAATGCAGAGACCTGTTGAATTAAGAAAGAGATGCTGCGTTGGTTTATATAGAGAAAGATCGTAGATAAACACTAACGATGCAAATGTTGATGGAAGCAGAAAGCCGGGACGACCGAGAAAAAACATAGCATGATCAAATCAAACAGACACTTAACGATGGACACGTTAAAGTCTGAATGATCGGCGTGTGTGCACGAAAAGATGAGTAAAAAGACAGAGTGGTGTGGCATTCTATCCTCTCTGACCAGCCCTAAGGTAAAACGACGTGACTGTTTGTTTGTTTATCTGTCTAAGGATTAGGTAACCTGTTTTAAGAAAAATCTTTATAAAATGTAATTTACTTAGAATTATAAAACTACGTAAAAATAATTCTACGGCTGAGGTCACTTACGTATACAAGTAATTGAAGATGTTCAAATATATTGTTATTCTACCTTCGTTTCCTTTTTAAGCCAACAAATTAATCAAAATAATAGTCACATCATTGAATAAGATAAACGTGTTTGAAGTAAGTATTTTGGGTAGGTTTAAGTTTTTATATTTTAAAGTCTCATTTGTCGGTCATGTGGTTTACTCAGTGGTGTAGTCGGGCTGGAGCGCACCGGGGCGGCGCTCCGCCGCTTTTTATCTGAGCGGAGCGGTGCTCCGGCTCTAGTCAGGAACAAATATTACTTTTCAAAAATATATTTAATTAAGTCTCTTCCAACAATTATAAATAACAACAAACGTATTTATTGCCGATAACTGGCAAAAGTCTAAACATATGTCCCCCCCTCTCCCCCCAAAGTGGTGGCGGTGCATTCCGGTACTTTTTTATTTAGGACTACACCACTGGGTTTACTGTTAACCCTTTATAGGACCCATTATTTGTTTTGATTTACGTCTTCCAAACCTAATATAATAAGTTCTTTTTTTAAAATAATCTTAAGATAACAAACATATTGCATATGAAAATCGTGTGGTAGACTGATCTACCGATGTACGTTATTACGATACCCTTGTGACATAAGACTTGTTCATAAAAAAATATAGATCTCTCATTTCTGGTGGTATATGTATGTACCACTTTGTTCTAGACGTCCGATATAGGGTTAACCTATAACCCGTCCTCTATGTTTAGTACAATTTTGTGTATAAGATTTGTGCATGCAAAATTCGAAATGACTTAATCAATTAATCGTGAAAATCGTTCATAATAATCTGCGCCTAGGCTTCTTTTACAGCATTATCAAGTGCTGTTTTTCAACACATAATACGCAATTATTTTGACAAATACATTCTTAAATGTCAATTTATTCTAACAATTAGACAACGTAACTGTCATCTGCCAAATTGTCTAAGTGATTAAGGGTCTAATTATTGACGAAGTAATATTTAAATCTAAGGCAAGAAATATTAATCGATTCTAATGTTTCCATGAAGCTCCATTGATCATTGTCAAACTCTTTTATTCTTACAGTAATGGGTATTTTGATCAATGGCTTTGGTAAAGCTCGACGAAACGATTTTTAATTACTTTTTTTCCATTTAAATCGTGATTGTATTCGGAAATACCGACTACTCCTTTCACCACATAGTACAGCTACTTAACTTTCATCGTTTGTAATAATATTAATGTTTGTGATGTAATAAGATGTCGCTAGCGAGCTCTAGTCTGCATGTAATAAAACATCATAACCTATACGTCAAATAAATTAAAAAGATTTTGTCAAATAAATGAATAATCAACAAAAAATTTAAGGCAAGTAAATTAAGACATTATTAGTATCTCCGTGTTATTTAGCTAATCTCTTACATTTTTAATTTATTTTCATGTGTTCTTTTTATATGAAATTACAGTAGAACACCGTTTATCAAAATTCCAGTCATACAGGAAAATAATAAACTTTGTTTAAGTAAGTTTTTAATGTGATTCCGATTCACTGTATTATTTCAAAAGCAATAAAAAAATGATCTCAGAGTAAACGTTGCGTTTTCTTTCAAACCTTTGCCTTAATTTAATCATTAATCCAACTATCAGGATTCATGCATGTGCGGAAAACGTCTAGCACTCATTAATCCGGGTAGCTAGAGTTTAACTGTGTATATTTTTGTCGAGATTTTAATATTTTTACTTATCATCCCAAAATAGGTTTTATTAACATCTGAGCCCCGATTAGAATTGATCTTCAATTAAAGCGAAATATAATTTTCAGTATGAAAAACCGAATATTTGAATTTCAAACAAAATAAATGTATTTAATTACAGGTCAATGACGAATACACTTTCGATTTTCGTACAAATACACATTTCGTACAGAAAATTATATTTTACATCAAAGAAAATTAAATACATCACTTTCCTTAATCCCCATTGTAATCGGGACCCCGGAGTACAATACCATTATTACAATATTATTTATTACACAAATGAATAAAATAAATAAATATTTTGTGGAGTGCAAAATTTTATTGGAGAGTTGGAAAAATGCATATATTATCATACTCACTTAAGGCTAAAAAAATGTATGTGCATGTGTTACGCTAACCCGATTACCTATCTTATTAAAAATATAGTTTCATTTGGCAAAATGTTTGCAAAACATTTAGGAATTTTGATAATAAAATGGATTATCTAAAATATGTAATTTTAATAAACATTCAATACTCATTAAAAAAATCGCAAATAAATCATTGATATACGAGTTAAAGGGTTTTATTTTTTTAAAACTTGTTGCTTAAATATAATATATTCGTATGACAATAAAATATTTTATAAATTAGTTTGAATGTGTAAATTTTAACAAAGTGTTTTCTACGTTTTCTGCGTTTTCAATTTAGTAGGAGTCCGAAAGTATCGGTTATTAAAAATCATACTAATTAAAACCTACAGTAAACATAAATTTTTCCATTAATGCATACAATATTTTTTTTTATCTATAAACTGTACTGAAGTTCTAGTGGTTTATTTATTATTAATTAATTCTGTATTGACAAATAGTCTGACATCCTACTGCGCATTCTATAGCACGCGCTAAAGTTCTCAAGACGTAACATTTCATGAGTTTCTGTGGTGTTTAGACGCAGGTAGAATGTTAATGTGCGAATTCATTAGCTTATTAAGCGCATTGGGTATCAGAAATTCAATTCCAATAAAAAAGCGAGCAATTCATTAGCGAACTGCACAGCTGAAACTAGTTAGGATTTAATATCTCTCTTGTCTGACATACATTATTTATAGATTGTTAATGAGGCTACATATAAATTTATTAAGTAATCAATAAAACAAGAAAGATATTATGGAATGAAAAAATATACAAATGCTTTTAGATATACATGTCAAAAGTAGAAACAATCGTCTAGCGTGCATTAGACGATGAAATAATCTGAAGGTAGAAGATGCGAGATCTGTATTTTAAGATGTAGTAATTTTTCGTTCTGGAGATCGTGCTTTTGTCTTTTTTCATAATTTCTTATTTCAGTGATTAATTTGTAGATTTTTAGAACCTCTATTATTATTAAGTATTTTCACTTTTCTTGTATCAATACGATATATTTCTATTGCCGTTAATTAATTAAACATCTAAACGGTAAATATCCAAAGTTATATTTTGTCAATACTCTTAAGAACAAATGGCTTTCAAGTATTGAACTAGCATTGTTATAAATCTTCGATCTCATAAATATCCCGGGAGATAAGAATGCATTTTCGATTGATGTGGCGATTTCATAATTGCGTACTCTTTATACGTAAGTCGTAATATCTTCACCGTGGCTACAGACACGTCAAAGGAACTGGGGACTTTCTTTCGCAAGCCCCAGACAAAACGGCCTTAAATGGAAAAGTCTGGCATGAAAGAAAACTCGCGCCAGCTTTGAAAGGAAGCCATCTTGTGTATTAATAATTGCGCGCGCAGTCTCGCTTGTAATTTGTTGTGAGATGTGACATGACACATTTTTAAAGACAGCATTGAAAGACGACTACGGTTACCTTTAATCATTATTATGAAATGATGTAATGTGCAATATAATATTATATAAAGTCGTGTAACGGGCTGTTTATAGGCTCTGTTTAGTCTTATATTAAAAGCGTTTATACGTCACGAGATTACGTAAGTTTTATTAATTCGTTCCTATATTCTTCCTTGCAAATTACTGACTGATCATCAGTCACTTTAATACCACATACTTATAAATATTTTTTTACAGAACACCGAATCAATTCTATCATTAACCTTAACATAACAGTTTGTTCTGTAGATTTTTATTATTGATTTATTATCTACTAAATTAATCAATTTGGCGATACCGCAGTTTTCATTATTTTGTTTATAGAATTCTTTAGTAAAATTTATTTTGGAAAAATATTGAAATAAAAATGTAAGGCTTTGTGGCGGGTCGACAACGACGGCACGAGCCGAACATTGCCGAACGCCGACGTAGAGCGTACGAACGGGCCAAACCGGCTTCGAGAATACTACCGGATTCCGACCTCACCGCACGCGTCTTCGAGGCACAAAATTACCGCCAATTTAGATTTACCAACTTCATTTTATTTTGCCTAATATAGTTATTAGAATCCTTCTTTCAATGTGTTAGCTTCAGTAGTTTAGTTTCGTGAATAAATCTTTGTGTAAAACGTAAGTACCCTGTTTTACTTGCTCTCATTCTGTGCACCCACATAACTTGGTACATCACAAAATTAGGCCACCAACTAGGTGCCTACATAAAAGTGGTATACTAAAAGTGGTATACCCCGACGTTTGAACACGAAAACACAACATTAAACAATCAATCACGGTGACCCCATTCAAATTCCATAAAAATTGCGCAAAATTTCAGACAGAAATATCTTCGCTTGACAAAATTGTACAACAATTACTTTTTTTCGGTCGGTACATGAAAAATTTAAAATTTCATTTTTAATTTGATTGCACTTTTAATTTATTTGTAATTAATCAAGGTTAATCTATTTCAAGGTTAACTTATTGTAAGGTTAATTAATTTAGTATAATAGAATTATATTATAATAATTATAATATATAATAGAATTAGATTTTTCAAAGACCGAGCGAATCGAGTGAATTTTTCTGTCGGTAACAATCTTCAATGTAAATGTAACTAATGTAAATGTAATTAATGTAACTAGTGAATTGATTAAACTGTGATTAATTTCTTAACAATATTACTCGGCCGGGATTAATTCAAACAGGTGATTCATAATTTAACTAAAATTATTATAAACAAACATAATATAATACGTTCGAGCGACTCGCTCACCAAAAATCGCACGCCGAGTAATACATTCCTACAACACATATAAATTTTATTTTTTTTATTTTTCTTGAGTCGAACACACAAACAATTCACACGAACATTTACATAGGGTGCCAGATTGAGTAGAGGTACTTACAGGGTACCGGAAAATAATTGTTATTTATAGTTCTTAAATTTTGTTTTTTTTTTTTTTTTTTTTTTTCAAAAATCCGGTACATAATTATTTTTGACAAATATTATATGGCGAGACAAGCGTGACGTAGGCATCCGAAAGTTTTCTCCTTGTGAACGCACTGCGGGAGTAAGTTTTTTTTTACCAGCGAAATCTATCGGAAATATTTTTCAGCTGGCGCAGTCGTTCACAATACTTGCAATTTGTAAAATTTTATTTTTGTAAACAACTTGAAACTATCAAACAAACAGATATTCGGGCGGCTAAGCCGACGAATGTTTAACTTAGTACGTGGACATTAGTATCCATACTTTTTTTCTATATACATTATATTGTGTGACTGTACTATATATGTTTATATTTTTAACCTAGGCTATGCATGTTATTATGTGTTACAGATTTGAAGTTTTACCATAAACATTTTTAAACTTGAGATATTGTACAACGGACAATCAAAAGGAATATTAATATTGAGGGGACCACTCAGGCTTGGAGAATACAAATACCTAATAGTTGGAAAATGTGTTCCGCCGTATGGTAAAATAATTATTTAAATTTTCTGTTTTTAATTTTCTTTTCTATAACTTGCACAGTACATACATAACAAATAGTGACTCTGACATTTAAAAAATAAATATTTTTGTTTGAAATTTAAATTTAAATTTAAATTTAAATCTAATAATTTAAACTTAACTTTTTAATACAACTACACTCATTATTGAATACTTTTATTTCAATATTTTAACTTATACTGTAATCATTATTACATACATTTTTCTGAATTTTTTTTTTAAAAAACGAATATTTTTAAACTGTAAACAATGGCCTACAAGGACAACACTGACTTGACAAATATCAACACAGCAAACAACATGTTCCACACGGATAGGATTAGCGTTAAACTACCACAGCTATGGGTGAACAACATCGAACTTTGGTTTAAACAGATAGAAGCACAATTCGAGTTGGCAAACATAGTTTCAGAAGACGCACGTTATAGTCACTTAGTGTCAAAACTTGAACAAACGCACATAGAACAAGTTTCAGATATTTTACTCATGGAACCGAACCGAGCAAAATATACGAGGCTGAAGGAAGCTATAATCCAACGCATGGGCTGTCCACAGGACAGAAGGAGAGAAAAACTGTTTTCTTCCTTACAGCTTGGGGATCGAAACCCATCCAGCCTACTTAGAGAGATGCGGACGCTAGCAATAGGTTTACAAATAGACGAAACGACGTTGCAATACTTGTGGATACAACAACTGCCCAAGACGATCCAAGCGCATTTAGCCATAAGCGAAGATGACTGGGATAGGCAAGCGACGATAGCAGATCGCCTAATACAGGTGTACACACAGGATAATGTAGCGGTAGTAGGTACCAACAATAAAAATAACATTTGTAGTTTAGAACAGTCCGTACAAGCTCTAACCCATAAGGTAGAGAGTTTATTTCACACAATCAACAAACAGCATAGTCACAACAACAATAACAATAGATTCAAACACACAACAAGTAACGGCAGTAACAATTTCAATAACAACAAATACAACAACAATTTCAACAAAACAAGCTATAGGGCCAACGGAAATAACAGGAAAACTATTCTTTGTTACTTCCACACAAAATTTGGCGATCAAGCTAAGAAATGCGTCACACCATGTGAATTTAAACCGCATCTAGCTTCAAAAAACTAGATGGTCGAATCATAGCGGAGGCGGCTGATTCAACCAACACAACACGTCTCTTTGTTAAAGATCGTGATACCGGTGTGTCATACCTCGTTGACTCCGGATCGGAAATATCATTAATTCCTAGATCTTTACACAAACGCCATGGAGAAAAGTCTAAGCTAATTCTCTATGCAGCGAACGGGACTACGATCCAGAATTTCGGAGTTACCACGGTAACACTGAATCTGGGATGTAAACAAATGTTTACATGGAAGTTTATAATAGCGGATACGACACGCCCTATTATAGGAGCAGATTTTCTCCACAACTTCCACCTGTTAGTAGATGTTAGGAACAAACGGTTAGTAGACAATACAAACGGCAAGATAGTCAGAGCATTTGACATCTCCACAAACAACAACATAACATGTTCCATATCATTAACAGACAAAACCAACATTTACCACTCACTCATATTGAAGTATCCACAACTAGTAGATATCAATAAACCATACGCAGGGCTGGATAAACACAACACAATCCACCATATAGATACCCGTGGCAAACCCGTTATGTGTAAGACTCGTCGGCTGTCCCCAGAACTACTGAGGCAGGCGAAGCAAGAGTTCGATCACATGGTGGCTCAAGGTATTTGTAGACCCTCCAAGAGTGAGTGGGCCTCTCCATTGCATATGGTGAAGAAGAGCGATGGTACTTATCGCCCTTGTGGCGATTACCGTAGCTTAAACGCACAGACGGTACCTGATCGTTATTCCTTGCCACATATCCACGATATATGCAATGACTTATTTAACTGTAAAATTTTTTCCAAAATTGACTTACAACGAGCATATCACCAAATTCCAATTAATGAAACTGACATTAAAAAGACAGCTATAACCACACCATTCGGGTTATTTGAATTTGTAAGAATGCCATTCGGACTATCATGCGCTGCACAAACATTCCAACGTCACATCAACGAAGTCACAAGAGGTCTAGAAGGAGTACACGCATATATCGACGATATATTGATCGCTTCACCAGACGAAGAAACACATGTGGAACACTTAAAAGCTTTGTTCCAGCGACTTCAAGATCATGGAATGGTGGTAAACCCATCTAAATGCGAGTTTGCCAAGAAAACACTGTTATTTCTTGGTTATGAAATTTCGGCTGAAGGCATCGGACCCTCGCCAACAAAAGTGGAAGCCATCACGAACCTCAACAAGCCAGAAACCATTAAGCAGTTGAGAAGATTCTTGGCCATGGGAAACTTCTACCGAAGATTCATACCACGAGCAGCACACAAATTGATACGACTACACGATTACCTCAAGGGAGCAAAAAAAGAATGACAACAGAAAAGTAGAGTGGAACGAAGTCACTACACACGATTTCGAAGAGGTCAAGAACTCGCTGATCAACGCCACTAAGCTTAGCTACCCAGAGGAAAGCAGCAAGATGTCAGTGTGGACAGACGCCTCAGATTACGCAATCGGAGGCGTGCTACAACAAACCACAGACGGCATCAACTACAAACCGATAAGTTTCTTCTCAAAAAAGTTGAACAAGGCTCAGTGTTCATATAGTACGTACGACAGGGAACTACTAGCCATTTTTGAGACTGTAAGGTACTTTCAACATTATCTGGAGGGCAGAGAATTCTGTATATACACGGACCATAAACCACTACAATTCGTGTTTAGAAGGAAAAGTCACGACAAAGAAAGCCCCAGACAACTCAGATATCTAGACTACATCTCACAGTTCAGCACGGACATCAAATACATAAAAGGAGAAGACAACGTCGTCGCCGATACCTTATCAAGAATCGACATGATCGAACAAGAGGCAAACATATCGTTCGAAAAGATCCATAAAGAACAAAGGCAGGACAACGAACTACTCGCACTCTTGGACGACAAGAACACTGCTCTGAACCTGATCAAAACCAACATGCAGGGACAAGAAATCGTCTTCGATCTCAACAAAGGCAACATGCGACCGTACATCCCAAAAACGCTACAGAGATCTTTCTTCAACCAAGTGCATAACCTCAACCATGCAGGAGCCGACGCCACGACCAAGACCATCAGTCAAAGAGGCGTCTGGAAAAATATGAAAGCAGACTGCGCAGCTTGGACGAAGGCCTGCATACCCTGTCAGAAGAGCAAAGTCAACAAACACACGAGGACACCGATCATCAAGATCGACATGCCGAGACAGAAATTCTGCGTGGTCCATGTCGACCTCATCGGACCTTTTCCACCATCAGAGGGACTGAGGTACTGCCTCACATGTATCGACCGATACACTCGATGGGCGGAAGTAATCCCTATCGCAGATATCCAGACCCACACAATCATCAGAGCCATCTGGGACAACTGGATTGCGAGATACGGCGTACCGGAGAAAATTATAACTGATCAGGGTAGGCAATTCATGTCTACGGACTTTAACTTGTTTTGTTCTAGATCAGGCATAGCACACTCCAACACGACGCCTTACCATCCACAAAGTAATGGCATGATCGAGCGATTTCATAGAACGCTGAAGACGGCCATTAAAGCTCACCACCCTGTTCCGTGGACAAAATCGATCAGCACCATACTACTCGGACTGAGGGCCACACTGCGCACGAAGGCAGAGCACTCAGTAGCAGAGATGCTGTATGGGTGCAAACTAAAGTTACCAGCAGACATCCTGGAGCAGACGAACGACTACATTGACCCGGACTCCTACACTAGGCAACTGGTAAATTTCATGCAAAACGTCAAACCAAGGCCAGTCGAGCACCACAATAAAGGTAACGTTTTCATCCACCCGGAACTAAAGAGAGCCACACACTTGTTTCTGAGGGACGACAGAGTGTACAAACCCCTGATGCCGAACTACAAGGGGCCCTACAAGGTCATCACCAGGGCGGAAAAGACGGTAACACTGGACGTGGATGGCGAACATAAAAAGGTTTCGCTGGACAGGTGCAAGCCGGCGTTCCAGACAGCGGAAGAACGAGCCAGTCCAGCAGAAACGGAAACACCAACAGAACAACCGGCATACACAACGCGTAGCGGCAGGAGGGTGATACAGCGTCAGTTTTGAAAAACAGATTTCAAAACTTGGAAGGGGGCTGTGTGGCGGGTCGACAACGACGGCACGAGCCGAACATTGCCGAACGCCGACGTAGAGCGTACGAACGGGCCAAACCGGCTTCGAGAATACTACCGGATTCCGACCTCACCGCACGCGTCTTCGAGGCACAAAATTACCGCCAATTTAGATTTACCAACTTCATTTTATTTTGCCTAATATAGTTATTAGAATCCTTCTTTCAATGTGTTAGCTTCAGTAGTTTAGTTTCGTGAATAAATCTTTGTGTAAAACGTAAGTACCCTGTTTTACTTGCTCTCATTCTGTGCACCCACATAACTTGGTACATCACAAAATTAGGCCACCAACTAGGTGCCTACATAAAGGTGGTAACAACACCACTAAAGCTTCTCCAAAGTTTAGTCATCAAATTAAATTAAAATGACATAATAACTCATATTTCATTGAACCATACGCCATCGATAAATTCGTATTTATTGAAGATTGATTTACCAACTCAAACGGAAATTGCTTTTTTTTTTCAAATATAGAAAATTGTTTTCTCAATTAATCGGCGCCTTCCTGTAAATTTGCGGCAGGCGTAAAGCGTAATATACAGAATTGCATCTCATCTTGAAAATCGAATTACATGGAAAGGCTAAAAATAATAATAATACATAATAGAATAACGAATCAACTTAGTTCAATATTAACTATTTATGTAAGTTTCGAGGACAAGATGGCGTTAAACAGATGCAGATTATACTAGATTACTTCCCGTCACAGACATGGTATTCCCGCTTTACTACTGATCGACTGACATTGAAATTACATATAATTATTTTTGCCATAGACATTTGTGCAAAGGCACATATTTATTTCATTACCGGTACGAGATATAGACTAGTGTTATAGTGATACAGTTACAGATTTACCAATGCATCGACACGATAATCTAGGATTTTCCAAATGAAAACTTGAATATTTGTATTACATTTTGTGGTAATATTATTGAAAGGTACAACCAGTATTCCTTTTTGTGAAAAGTCATTTAGTTTTTATTCAGCCTTCTTCGTTTTTCAATTTAGGAATTGAATTTATTGTTGGACTTTTAATTATGCAGTGTTTGGACGGCACGTACTTGAATTGTTAAACATTTTCGAAAAAAAATTTGAACACGGTTTTTTACCTTAGCTTCAATGAAATCAACCCAATAAAATGTATTTTATTTTAAAATGAACAAATAAAATTACATTGAAATATTTGGAATGATGTGCCCTTTTAAGTATTTATTAAGTATATCAGAGCAATGCATTATCACAATTTCGGATACATAACATCTTTGACACACAGCTTTTACTGTGAATATTATAATAATTAGAATATAAGTGATATTAAATTTAATTCATTTTATTGCTATCTTTAATGTAATCCGAATAAGTACGCAATTCTAACCAGTTCAGCTGTATTATATCGCAGAAACACAAATTATTCACTTTATCCTTATGTATGTAATCTGTGGTGGTTATTTAAGTTATCTTTTAATGATTAAACAACACGCAATTGCATCTCACGCACCTCGTGGACAGTAAACACTAATACAATGTAGGGATTACAAGCGATAATGGATTTTATTCACGTAGAAAGGAATTCCTGCTCACCCAAGTAATGGCGTGCCGCAAGGAACTTATCTAGGACCAATCTAAAACAACTGAGACTAGAATAAGAAAACGGATGACATTGTGTGGATCCAAACATAATGTTACTTCGTGCTGTCAAAAGGCTAAGATATAAAATAATTTAAACATTGGATATAACAGTGGGCGAATACCTTCGAGCTTACTTTAGTGCAGTATTCATACAAAGATACACTTACCTTCATGCATGTTTAACTCTTAAAAGACCGTGCTAAAAAAACCCTCCAAAGACGGTGCTTTAACGTCGAGTTACATTAAGCAAAATATGTCATATTTTGAAATACACGTAGTTTAAAACTGTATAATGATAACACTCAACTCACATACGAAAGGTTTTGGGTTCGATTCCCGGTGAGAACACAAAAAATAAATGTGATCTTTCTCAAGCCTTAATTCACCACTGTTATTGGGTCTCGAGGCCTGTTGCGGTGG
This sequence comes from Micrasema longulum, assembly GCF_059751315.1. Taxonomy (NCBI): domain Eukaryota; kingdom Metazoa; phylum Arthropoda; class Insecta; order Trichoptera; family Brachycentridae; genus Micrasema; species Micrasema longulum. Next base: position 466,275 of record NW_028278821.1, read on the forward strand.
AAATAAATAAAACAAATAAAATAAATAAAAAAAAAATATATAAATATATATACATATAATTTAGGACTATTTTATCAAAATACGTTATTACTTGAAAAAAATAAGAGAAATATATCAACTGCTTTTGTATTTTACCATACGAAGACTCGTGTGACAAAATAGCCATAAAGGGGTAATAATTATCTTATATCCCATATTTTCCACGGCTTTTCCACATGTTAAAAAACAAACAAATGTAGCTTCATCAATTTTTTTTATTTTTTATTAATTTACACGCCCTACGGGCTTTTACATATATTAGAAATTACATTCAAGTGCAGCAGTGAAACATAAGTATGTAAATTAAGTTAAAATTAAAGATAACATAAGAAAAGATAAAAGATACAATAATAAGTAAAAATCAGGAAATGTACCAACATAGGTATAGGGTACATAGAAATTTTTTAAATAAATTTACATATGAAAACATACACACATACATATACATACATATAAGTTTATACATTATTATAGAGATACATGAGAAAACAAAATAGTAAATAAAGAACAATATTAAGAAATTTTATACAAATTAATTTATAACCTTTTGAATACTTAATCTATATTTATATAAAGACAGACGAAACATATCAACTACACCATACTCGTTACCTAGCCGGTGTAGTCTAGGTATTGGTGAATTGTTATAATGATTGTGACTGCCAGGAGATTCAAAAAATAACTTTAGCTGCCGAGTATTTCGAACAGGTACTTTTAAGCTGATAACACTAGTTAATTCCGGGACGTCCAATACGTCATTTGCTATTTTATATAAATTTTATACATCATTTATAATTCTTCTTTTACAAAGAGTTGACATATTTAGTGTACATAATAAATTTTCGTATTCAATATTTTTAGTGGGTATTTATCCTTATTCAAATTAAAATCGTCACTTTTTTCAGTATTTCTATTCCAAATGTAAATATTAACAACCAAAATGATGATTGACACCCCTGTTTTCACTAGTATATTATAACGTAGTCTATTTACTAAAACTAGGTAACTTCAAAATCAGCATTTTGAGTTACCCACTAAATGCTACAAAAAGGCAAGTCGTGATTAATTCAAATCTATATTACGAAGATTTGCATAACGTATTTATTTGTAGCATTCATGGAGGTTAAAAAAACTCACAAATGCTAAGTTACATGGGCCCGTATTCTAATAGGAAGTTAAAAATTGTCTTCAATTTTATCTACAAAACAAATTTAAGTTTTCTGCATGAAAAATAGAATATGTTTGCATTTTTTTTTCTAAACATGTTCAATTACAGGTTACCGACAAAGATACTTAGAATTTTTATACAAATATACACATTTTCGTACATAAATATCGATGTTACTTTATACCGTCTCGCTATGTACCGATGAAGAGAGCATTCCTGTGCTAAGATTGTAAAGGCTATCTACATCGGTACATACCGAGAAGCTGTAGAACTTCTGTACTATCTCTATCTACCTCGGTGTGTTCTACCGACTTGTCATCTCGATATAATATCGACACCGAAAATTCAGTACGCGTTCCTTTCTTAACTAAATTTTTTAATAGTTCTTGCTTATATTTTAAAAAGGCTCTTGTGATAAAAAGTGGCCACTTCAAAGCGATTATAAACTCCAATTAACTCCAAAAAATCCCAATTCAAGGAAAAAAAACTTGCATAAACATGATTTTTATATGACTTTTGACAATTGCCAAGGGTATGCTTAACGATCGTCTGTATTTATCTACCGAGCGACTACAATGCCAACTCTTTTAACGTGATACGTATGCACACTCAGGAAGATAGTAAAACAGATAGAAAAAATATAATAACTAAATTTATTTTATACGGTGGTAAGATTTTAAATCGTATATGTTAATCGGGCAGAACCTAGCCACATTATCTTTGTCAGAATTTAATTCGATTTCAAAATTGACTTATTTCTCATCATATTTTTAATAGGCTTTTAGGAAAAAAAGTGCCAACTTCAGAACCGTAACTAGAGGAAAAATTGTTCAGTGGAATATTTTTTTTTGTCCCTTTTAATGCGTAGATATGCGTATCGAGGGGTACTAGACCCGTCGGGGCAAACCGATGTACTTACATCAAAACTTGAAGGTGGGGGGATCGGTAGTGTATCTTCATAATTGCTCGGAAGAATTTATCTTCAACTATGACGTCATAATGAAACTATGTTACTTTAGAGCGTAGATATGTGTATCGCGACGTACGCTTCCCCTTGTTACATATCGATGTACCTACCCAAATCATGAAAGCGGGGGTCGGTAGTGTATCTTCGTAATCGGGAGAATTTAGCTTCAACTATACCGTCACGGTGAAAGTATGACGTCCTTAGCTTCCCATCATAATTGCGGCCTTGGTTGTAGTACCCCGCGATTATATAAGAATTGCTTTAGACACCGATGAAAATTTTATGAATAAAAGTGGAAAAAATAAATTATGTTTTTTTCTTACTATAAATAAAAAAAGACTTGATTAAATTTCCGAAGAAGTTATTAAACTAACTGATCCAAGAAGTATAAAAATTAAAAGTATTTTCAGGCGCGTATATCGATGATATAGTATTCATCTTTAAAAATATCAACAGATGGAATAATTCAAGGAATATGGATGTTTAAACACGGGCAGAGTGGTGAACACAGTGTGTAAAATGGCCACATAAACCAGCCAACGGTAAGTTATAAGCCCTGTTATTACCTAGACTTCCATATTCTCTTTTCTTAAGTATTCAACACCTCTGTTGTAGCGCAAGTGTTTTTTTCCGTACATTATTTACCTATTCGACATTTTTTTTCTTCTAAAGGCGGTAATATTTTAAGCTTCTTTTTTAACTCAACAAAAGTAATACGCAGTTAAAGAGTGGTTTAAGAATTATTAAAAACATACAGTATTCAAAAATTAAAAGGAATTTTCAGATAATTCGCATCCCTAAAAGTACACCGTGGCATGTCTAAATTGGTTATTTTCTAGGAGAATAAAAGCTTTTGAAAATTTGTTAATACTCGTCACTTAACGTATATTGTTATAATGGTAGTATTTGCTCACTTGACTGTTAAAATATGAGAAAAACCTTTAAGCAACACTATTACTGCAGTGTTTATTTAGAAATTTTAATCGATTGATTTCAAAGAATGCCAAAAATGCGCCAATGCTCGCTCAAAAAAATAATAAAGATACGCGAGTGTTCTCCTAAGAGAAAAAACGGGGTTGAACTGCATTCATAAATCAAAACAGCCGAATTAAGACACACGACAGTGTAATTCTCGAGGTGCGAATTGTTTTTGAAAGCCCTGATCAAAATTTTCTAATATCCATAAAACTTAATATTACTGTAACGACTCCCATTATTACACCACGGCTTTTACGAACCTAATTTTCACATTCTTTTATCGCTAAAAACTAAGTTAATTTTCCCCGTTATTAACTTTTCTTAAAACGGAACGTCTGTATGAACAGAATTTTGTAAATGAACCGACTATAAACCCCACATAAAAATAAATTACCATAATTCAAAATGTATAATGTTTTCTCCCTACTAGAAAAATCAATTAATTACTTATCGTTGTAGTAAGTTGTGAATAAGCATTTAGAGATTTCATCGGAATCGACTCTTCAACAGAGGCGCCAGGCTCTCTCCTACTTCTGCCGTCACTAAGATAGCCAGTAGCGGCTTTGCCTTATGACCCCCCAAAATTTGTTATCAATGACCCCCCAAAATTTGCTACCAATAAAAAAAAGAAATATAATGCAATTTTATTTATTTATTTATTCATTTAAAATTACACTAGTTTAAATATTAATGAACTTATTAAGGCTTTTTAGGCTACGCCCGTGTCAAGCCACAATAAATAACAACAAAAATACAGAGTAAAATTAATCGGATCAAATTATAATGACATAGAATAACAATCAAGAAAAAAGGTAAATGTAATAAATAATAAAATTCCAAAGAATACAATGCAAAAAAGATAATCATAAATAATTTTAAAAATATAAATTATACAAATTAAGAATCACACATAATCAAATATACAAAATTATGGTATCATTAAAAACAACAAAATAATAGTAAAATATAGTAGTGTTAAAAAAAGCAAATAAGAGTATCATTGAAATCAACAGAAAAAGAATATATATATATAAAAACATAATTGAAATGATAATTGAGATATGTTTTCTAGAAACTCACTCAATACTAAAGTAAGAAATATAAGAAATAGGAGCAATAAATCATATGCGAAATAATAGTACGCACGAAATTAAATTGTACAAAAATACATAATGAAAAAACATATCAAGATATATAAAAATTAAATAAAAGTAAAAGTATGGAAGAAAAGCAGATTTGTAAATTTTTGCTAAATGCTAATCTCGAACTTTAAATAAGGTTTTATACTGTAAAAAAAAATAAGCTTTTAAATATATAAGTACCTATTAATACACATATTTGTATTAATATATTATTATATCGAATGCTATACAGAAAAATTACCCAACGTAAATCCGCGCTACATATTTCTCTGCGCGGGTTAATTCCTAAAATGTCCCAAAACGAATGTCTTGTCTCTAAAGTTTTGCGTGGGAAAGAAAGAGATGAAACGTACCCTCGTTCTAGAAGATCCTTGCTAAAATCATATTAACGCGGGACAGTGTCCCATGTGAGATAAACAATACAAATGAAAGTAGGTTAGAACGAGATAAATAATATTGTTATCAGCGTGAACGAGATAAGAATGATGATTATATTCCTATGCATTTTACATGCATACACTAAAAAAGAACGAATTCTTAATGGAAATGATTAATATGAGCTAAAATTTTATCTTCCCTTTGGAGTATGTGCCAGCCTATCACAAGTTCGTAATATTTTACAAGATTGAAATGATCTTTGTAAATTATTCTTATTATTTTGTTTATTCTCGTGTAATAAATTATTTTACTATCAGAAAACAAAGAAAATTCGTTTTAATTTATAAAAAGCATAAAAAATATCTAATATAAATAAATAGTTACTACGTGGGCGGCTGTGGTCTGATAAAAATTGAGGAAATTATACGATTTAGCCATTTAAAACGCCGTTTTCCTTTCAAAATTGTATCCTTAAAAAATAAAGTAAATAAATATTAGACAAATACAATTATTTTTCAAGGTATATTTCGTTATAAAATACATATACTAATCGGCGTGATCTGCTGGTCAAAAAGTATTTATATTTCAAATACGTAAAATTATTAAGTATATTTTTTACCAAATATACCGTTAACAATAATTATTTTTGTCCAATTATAAATAAAAAGTAATATTTTGTGCATTTGTGTATCATATTGTGACTGTCTCCATATGAATGTATTTTATTGGTGTTTTTATTGTGAAATATACATGTACCTATTTAAAAAATGCCCCCCCCCCCCTTCAGCCGCCACTGAAGATAGCATTTAGGAACACACATATTGATAATACTTCTATGTACAAATCGAGTAATTAACTGATCTTTTATTTACTCAACCACCAAGTCATTACTATAAAGGAAATATGTAAATAGTACGAAGAAAGTTAATACTTCAGCAGAATACATAATATAATGAGGAAGTTCAGCCCTACGGACAATTGGATATAAGAAATGTATTCTTACGCGTGGTAAAAATTAGGTCATTAAATTGTACGGCGCAGTATAAAGAATAAAAACGAACTACTTTGAACGACGTCACTAGTTCATCCGAATCAACCAATGATAAAAGAGTTGTGATAGAGTTCCGGTTTACAATAAGTCAACTAACTAACCAATCCGCAAAACTCACCAAGAAGGGGAAGAGAACTTGAGACGTGGAGTTATTTAAAAAATACAAAACTTTTAAAAATCATCGCTGATAATACGATACATAAAAGTTATAAAACGTTTTTTGGGTTAGTTTAATAATATATTAACAAATTAAAAATAAATTTATAAACCACTGAACTCCCTCATTGAATTAGCAATGTATTCCTTATTGGGAAAACCAGTGCCGGGGATAACATTTTACAATTTAATTTAGTTTGATTAATTTATTTTTTACCGAGTAGCTTAAGAATATACTTTTTACATATAAGAGTACACTGGAACCAGGTTACACATAATACGTAATAGTAATACAATTTATTATACTTTCTGTTGTCAGAATGCCCAACATCACTCATTTACTGAATTTAATATACAATTTTTTTAAGGCAATCAGCAGACTTATGAAACCCCTAATAGATTGGCACGCATCGAATTAATTTAACCTTAAAATCTATTTAATTGAACAACAGTCGTGGCATAATCGAGGCAGTCGTGGCAAGCGTGTCATCAAGTCAGGAGTGATAACACCGCTCGCTTCTTGAATGCTTGCCTTTGCTGTAGGAACACATCGACAGTTCTGTTTAGTGAGATTATGTTAACCGTTGTGAGGATCCTTGGCAGAGGGGAAGAGAATCCGAGGTTGGTTCTGAAGTTTCCAACAACAGCATTGGTGCGCAAGGTAAGAGGTACATTGCGGTCGATCTGCGCAAGGATATCATGGGCATCTATATAGTCAGATAATATTTTGTGCAACCAGCCTTAAACGTTCTGAATTCTAAACGGCGGAACCAATGTATAATATTTATATTTGATATTAATAGTGAATAATCGTTGTTAAGATTTATTTTTCGTATTCAAGAAAAAAAATAAGGTACAATAAATAGTAAACAAATCAATTTTAAAGCAATCCTTAGTTGTTTTTTATACAAGGAAACCTATCCAGATTTTTCTTTATTTTTAGTACGGTACTGTGTGGAACGTATCCCCCCACATATAATGTAGTTCCAGTGTATATATTTTTTTATTAAATCTTTTACTATGTTTTTTCCATTTACTTCAAATCTTACTATGTTGTTTTTAAATGTAATTTTTTTCTATGCATTGCTATGCAAATATATTGATTTTACTATGTCTTTTGTTTTAACTACGGATTTAATTGAGTTTTAAATTATGTTTTTACTAAGTATTTTATTTTTACTGAGTATTTTACTAGGTTTCTAAAAATATGTTTTTTACAATATTTTTGCTTCATTTTTTACGATGTTTTTTTGCCAAGTATTTTACTATGTTTTTTACTATATTTTTTACCCTCATTTATTGATTTTATGTATTGATTACTGTTTTTATATATTTTTTTACTAGCTTAGAATGGGGTAAATAATCCTAGTTAGATAGACAAAGCAACTCTGTATAGTATTATTTTATGTATGGAATATGATAATAAATAAACAAATAAATAATATATATATATATATTTTCAAAATTTTTATTATTCATTTGTATTACAACTTAAATCCCACCAAGCCACTTTTATTTTAAATATATTATTACAAATCTCAACTAAGTGTAAATAGCTTCGATTATACGATAACCACATTTTCTATTTGAGTCGGGTTATGGTTCCGTGGCTAGTGTGGCGGACTCATTGATTGGAGGTTTATGGTTCGAACCCCACTCTGCCGCAACTTGGTTACTATTTTTTCATAGTTATTTACAACTCGTTAAAATGCCCCTCAAAATTGAAATATTCTGGGTAAATCATAAGAACGCAAATATTTCATTTTTACAATAAAAATAAATCAATTCGTTTCCACCAACTAATATATTTTTTATTTCCTGCTTGTATTTGGAGTATTTTGAAAAGTCTTAAACATTTTTTGGCAGACTTCAAAAGGATTTACGTCTAAGATCGATTAATTAAATTTAAAAAAGAAATAATGTTCCTAAAAATTACAATTAAAATGAGTAGAAACAAATAAATAAAATATATTATGTCATGGCGGTCTCGTCATTTGAAGCCACCGCTTGAACATCTCTGTAAATGCCTAAACTTCCATATTATGTTCTCAAACGTGTTCTCCATCTGTATTGTAATATGTTACAATTCGTACAAGAACGAAATACCATTTTCTAATATCTCAAAATGGCTATTAAATATAAAAAAAATATGTCGCATCTATTTCCCATATTAATGGTTGATATAAAAATTAGAATTTAAATAGACCTCACATGCCGGGACGAAATTAATATGTAAATGAAGGAATATTAAAATAATGCATTCCATTGGAACAGATAACCATGTTTCTGAGTTGGTCACGATTCTCAAAGAGGTTGTGGAAAGGCGCATGTACCCTGAAATTGAGTGTGATACGGGTTCAAAGTCACTATGAATCACCAAAGAAATTAATTTATTTTATGTTGTTGCCACATAAAATTATATAAAAATACCCAAATTAATCACTGTTTTAGAGAACATTCAGAATACCACCCCTGGGTTTTTGTCCGTATGGTCGACTCTAGAAGCGGGTTGCGTATTATCACGCGAGATTTGGGAATTGTAAAAACAATTAAAATATAAACATATTACAACATAGACGAAGAACATTTAAGAGAAGGTAAAATAGAAGTCTAGGCATCTACAGGACTTATGACCTGTCAATGGATGGTTTAAGTGGCCACTTTACACACTGTGTAACATTCACCATTCTGCCCATATTTGAACATCTATTTACCTTCAATTCTTTCATCTGTTGATGTTTGTGAAGTTAAAGAGCTGAAACCTTTATTTATGCGGGTGAGATTCATCTAATTGAATTATTTCACCTACATACTAGGCAACGCCTGAAAATGTTATTTCTTCAATTTCTATACTTCTTCATGGACCAGGTGGATTTATCAAAAATATTTTGAGTTTGTCAAAATTTTTGTGGACAAGGACTGAATTCAACTCCCTGAGGAGCTGTTTATATAAACATATTACAACAGAGACGAAGAAAATTTAAGAGAAGGTAATATAGAAGTCTAGGCATCTACAGGGCTTATGACCTGTCAAATGCTTCTCTTAAATGTTCTTCGTCTCTGTTGTAATATGTGTATATAAACAGCTCCCCAGGGAGTTGAATCCAGTCCTTGTCTACAAAAATTTGGAAAACTCAAAATATTGTCAGTGAAAAAATGTTTTTTTGTTTTGTTTCGTTCTTATGATTTACCTAAACATTTCAATTTTGGGAGTCATTTTCAACGGGTTGTAAATAAATTACCATTAGGAAGTTGTGGTTGAGTGGGGTGCGAACCTCAGACTTTTGATCTGCGAGTCCACGACCACAATCCGGGTTAGTATTGGTTTGGCTGGTTGAATGATTACTGATTACTTTATCGCCGTTCAACATGCACTACTCCTATAGTTGAATGAATTTCTGTAACATGTTAATTTGTTTATTAAAAAACCTATAGTAAGCCGCGAATATGCAAATCTATGATGGCCAATAAAACATTTTTTAAATCTCAAGTCTAACGTTTTTCAAATTATTTTTTTAAATATACTGTGGGTGTTAATTTATATTTATACCTTATTCAGTTAACAGATTGATACATTTATTATATTTTAAATTTCGATGATCAAAGAGCAAAGAGACGTTATTGGCCATCTAAAATAGGTGGATTACGGCGTCGTTTGGTTAATTAATTGAATACAAATTACAATTAACTCCACGATATTAAATAATGACAGACTTTATGATTTAAATATTTAAATCCCTTTTGATTTTTTTGATTAGTTTTTTTCATTTAATTACCTAATTAGGGAGGATTTAGTTAAATAATTAGAATAAATATTTAAAACCTTCTTAAAGTGATGATAATAAATGTATATATTTTGAAAATTTCTAGTATGTGACGTTTTAAATTATTAATATTAAAAATCACTAAGTCACTTACACAAAAGTCCTATGTCGTCATCCGCTGAGTTTATTCCGAACTGATTTCTGAAAAACAAAACAAAACCACATTAGACACCGTCTTCGTTTTGCGTGCATTGATCTCATAATCCATTCAAATCGATTTCCGTGAAACACTTGAACAAACAACATTGAAAAGAAGAATTACCCACTTTATACATTGTTTAATTACTTCGGAGAGTATAATCGCTTCAACCTAATTTGATCGCATATTGTTCGAGGAGTTTTTGTTTGTATTGTGGTATTAGCGTTCAGTGTTTTATGCGGCCTAATGGTTGTGGCATACTTCTCATAAAACATGCGCCGGGAAAGTATATCACGAAATAACACGGCGGCTCGTCAACTCCTCATACGAGTTCATCACACGTACGAGTACAAGTACATATCATGTACAAGGAGCATGGAGAAAATTAGGGATGTAACGATTCCGATACCGATATGTCGGCATTGCCGATTATATACAGCCGATATTAAGAGTTTGAAAAGCTATAATACTTATCTTATCAACTGAGAGCGTCTGTTTTCAACTGCAGGTCTCATACAAAATGATTTGAGTAACAGATTGTCTGCTAATAATTTGAACAAACTTTGTTTATTTACAATATTTTGAGTTTGTCCAAATTTTTGTAGACAAGGACTGGATTCAACTACCTGGGGAGCTGTTTATATTAACATATTACAACACAGATAAAGAACATTTAAGAGAAGGTAATATAGAAGTCTAGGCATCTACAGGGCTTATGACCTGTCAATGGCTGGTTTAAGTGGCCACTTTACACACTGTGTAACATTCACCATTCTGCCAATACTTCAATTCTTTCATATGTTGATGTTTGTGAAGTTAAAGAGCTGAAACCTTTATTTATGCGGGTGAGATTCATGTAATTGAATTATTTCACCTACATACTGAAAATGTTATTTTTTCAATTTCTATACTTCTTCACGGACCAGGTAATTTATCAACAATATTTTGAGTTTGTCCAATTTTTTGTAGACAAGGACTGGATTCAACTCCCCGGGGAGCTGTTTATATTAACATATTACAACAGAGATGAAGAACATTTAAGAGAAGGTAATATAGAAGTCTAGAAGTATAGAATCTCACCCGCATAAATAAAGGTTTCAGCTCTTTAACTTCACAAATGTCAACAGATAAAATAATTGAAGGAATATAGATGTTCCAATATAGGCAAAATGGTGAATAATACACAGTGTGTAAAGTGTCCACTTAAACCAGCCATTGACAGGTCATAAACTTTGTTCACTTAACAAAAATCTACCAAAACTTAACTTCAATTACTGACTTAGTCTTGTGTATCGGTTTACTTTACCACTTTGTGTGATTGAATGATAATTACTTTCTTAATTAGCGGTTTGATTTCTTGATAACATTTTTGATTATTCCATACAAATAAATGTTATCTTCGAATTTTAATTTAACATTTTGGTTTACAACCTTCTCAAGGTTCAGCCTCTAATAAATATAAGTAACTTTTATGCAGAATAGAGACAATTATGCATTATTTATTTGTTTTTTTTTCTATTTCTACTAAGCCACCGATATCGGTATCGGTATCGCCTATTATTTACTCTAATGATCGGTATCGGTACTGTATCGGCAAAATTATGTATCGTTACATCCCTAGAGAAAATATTATGTATCGTGAGTTGAGGACTATGAGTACGTAACCTTAAAAATACTTATCTCTAATTTTATCAAAATATAAATGACAGAAAATAAAAACCATTTAAAAAAAAACACTGGATTCAAAGTTCTTCGTGTTGAAAATAAAATATTAAAATTAGACAACTTGGAAATCTTAGAAATTAAAAAAGCGATTCATAATAAGAAAAAAAAAATATCTGACAAAATAAACAATATTTCCTTTAGTCCACTCCTGTCTAGTTTTAAAGATCGTATCCATCTCACTTAACACTTCCCGTCATTAAAAGAACAACATGACAAAAACACTTGACTTATTAGCTCCATAATGTGAAGCAATAATGTAATATTTAGTTATCACTGTAAAAATAAAATAGGATAGAATTCATTAGTTAAGTATACCCTGATAAAGAAGCTTGTGTAGCGTTGAAACCGGTCGGTAGAAAAAATAAAAAATAAGTGGTAAAAAAAAAGTTGTTTTATATTTATTCGGATTAATTTTTGTTTAATTCGTTAGGCAATTTCTTTTTTTTAAATTTATATAAATACTGTTTGATTCAGTAGATACGTCTAGAAATTATTTTTTTTTTTAATTCGCTTAAAAGCAAATAATTTGGATATATATAGTTTATACACTTTCATCTGTTGCTCCTCATTTATTTTTTATTTTTTCATTAACGCCCAAAGGGCATTTACAAAAAAGAAAAAAATACATGCTAACATACTTAAAAATAATACACAAAACAGTACACTATTACATGATTTGTATTATTGTATTTAGAATTCATGTGTAAGTCAATGATTAATACTTACGATGCATCATCTTGTGGTAAACATTTTTAATAAATGTTTTAAACTGGTATCAGTCCATAATATTTATTAATGTTCAAAAACATATTATATTTTTTAGACAATATAAGCAAACAAAAAATGTGTCACGGACTCCGGAGCAGGAGGTCCATGGTTTAAATCCTGCCCTACCCCAACTTGTTTTCCATTTTCTAACATAAATACGAATGATCATAAAAAAAATTTATCCAAAAATATTTTTTTAAAGTGAAAAATCAATGAGGAAAACGAAGTATTGATATTAACTTATTTGCCTTTTTGTGCATTTTTAAAAAAGTAACTTACATACATACATGCATACTTGAATAGAAGCAAAATGTGTATAAATATAGACATGTTGAAAAAAATATATAAAGAATTCGGAATAAATAATAAACATTCTGACTTATTTATATTATTCGCATGTCTTCTACATAGTTTAAAAACCCGTTAGGATTCATTATGCACTAATATGCAGTTTATTTTTACATCATCGCAATTGTAAGGCAGTTTCAAGGAGTGCTTAAAATTGTAGGCATGTACTTATTCAGTGTTTTAAAATATTATATTTGCACATTTAAACACTAATAGAGCTTACATAGGGGCACAAAAATTATTTGTGCTGTGGGCACAGAGCAGTCGAATTAAATAAAGACACCAACTGTTCTTATATTTTTTCTCAGTAAAATCTTCTTTCTTCGCAGTCTCAATCCTAGGGATTGGTTTGCAGCAAAGTCCTGCATTTTGTCCTCCATTGGTCTCTATTTTCTGCAGCTCTCTTCAGCTCGACGTATGAGGCGCATTTGAAATCTTCGCACACTTGCTCCAAATATTCCCGTCGGAGGCGCCCTCTTTCCATTCCTATTCCCTCTATGATGTCGTGCAGGAGCCCCTCATGAGGCATAATGTGGCCGATCTATCTAGCTCGCCTCTCTGAGATGGTTTTGATTAGGTGCCGACCTTTTTCGATTCTGTTGAGAACCTCGTCATTAGTGATGTGGCAGCAAATTCCTAATATTTTTCTGTAGCACCACATCTCGAAGGCCTCTAGTTTTTTTCTATTTCTTTCGGTAAGGCGCCATGTCTCACAACCGTACATCAATATGCTCCATACATATGTCTTGGCAAGTTGCTTGCGGAGTTTTAGATTGATATTATTCGACTCAAAAACCTTTGATTTTTTGTTGAACGCAAGGCTCGCTTGGTGTATGCGGCAATCGACTCCCCTTTTTGTTCTCCCCTCCCAGGTGATCCTGCTTCCAAGGTACAAAAACTCTTTCGCGTTTTTCAGAGTTGCTCCTGACATTACTATATTCATTCGTTGCTCATTACGGGCCACAGTCATTACTTTGGTTTTGTTCCTGTTTATTTTCATATTACATTTATTATTTAATACATTTTCCATGGATATCAGAGCCTCAGTGAGTTCTTCTTCACATTAAGCAATCAGGGCGATGTCATCAGCAAACCTTATCATATCTTTTCTCCGTGTATTTTAACACCCTCTCTGTGACTCATCTTTTCCCCGATTTCATCGATTGTGCATGCGTATATATCCATTAAATAATACTGGAGACAGCGAGCATCCCTGTCTGACTCTCTGTCTTATTTTGGCTTCTTTTATGTCATTTCCATATGTAATTACAGCAGCTTCATTTTTATACAGTGCAGATATAGTTCTCTTGTCTCTGTATTTCACTCCTACTTTTTTCAACACCTCAAAAAGCGTTCTTCTCCATTATACCTTATTAAAAGCCTTTTTTTTTGTAAAATCACTATACAATAATGATTGTTGAACAAGTTTGACGTGACAACTTCACCCTATTATTTTGTTTCCGATTCTAGAATAATTCTGTTTGATATTTTTATACAAAACATTAATGCCTTCATCAATAAAGGTCTCTTGAAAATATTACGATCTTTGGTTAACCTTTACTATTTATATATTAGTAAAAATACGAATTTATATTCCGTCACTTTGTAAAAGTGCAAATGTAGTCTGTAAAAGTTTGCACTTTTTCACGGTCGTTATTACTAACATAATGGTTAAACACGAACATAATAATTATGTTAAATTTATTTTCGCAATATTAAACAATAATTTGAATCAGGTTTATAAAGGTTAAATGTTTATATAATGATAAATCTGTACAAATAATAAAGTGTGCGGTAATTTATTATTTTTATTGAGAGAAATCTAACTGTTTATTATGTAGGTATCGTTTTCACAGCCGAAAGTTAATATTTTCTTAGGACACGCTGTGGTCCTATTGAAGTGTCACGGAATCGAGATTAAAGTCCGAGGTTCGAAACATCATCGCATCACAATCTGTTTTTACCACGGTTATTAACGCCTACTAGAAAATGGCCCTTAAATTTAAATATTTGGGTAAATTAAAAGAACGATTTTATTTCTGTTCTGGTTTCGGCCGGAACCAAAACTTATTTAAATAAGTTGAGTCACTTTGAAACGCACACAATAAGGCGTTTTTATTGCTAAAGCTTACTAGTTTATTAGAATCAGTGTTAAATAAAATACGCATTTAAAAAAAGGAAAAATTTAACGAGTAAATTTGTTTATTTTTATCGTTTTTTGGTTCGTTGTTATATTATACGAGACGTGTACGTTATTCAATGTACGCTATAGGAACTTTAACGTATTAACTAAAAAGGAATTACAAAAATATAAATACGATATATTTTAGAACTACTAACTTTAGTCAACAAACCACAAAATCAGTCAATTTTTTATTTTTTTATGTTATAAAATGGCCATACAATAACTAATTATTTGAATGGAGAACAATTCAATATCTCTAATTGTTAATTGTATATGCAGACAATTGGTAGAATTCCATATTTAATTTGGTAATGTATCCAAAATAAAATAAGTTTATTGGATTATAATTCTACTTTATTTTTTATAAAAATATACAAAGGGTATATTGTGACGCGTTTCGTCATGTTAGGACATTTTCAAACAAACTAACTCAAATATTTACAAAGTTTCCTTATATACTAAAAATAATCGCTATTTTTTTAATTTTTTTTTTAAAATTTATTAATAAAACATATAAGACATGAATATCATGATATTATATTCCCAGGAGTTGTACGAAAAAACTCATTTGGGACGGTACATAAAAAAATAGTACATTTCTTGTAACAATACATAGTATACATTTAAACAATAAAAATTTAAACAAATTTTAACAATCTATGAACTTAATATTAAAAAAGGAAAGAAAACATTTAAACAATCTGTGAACTTAATATTAAAGAAGAAAATAAAAACATCCAAACAATCTGTGAACTTAATATTAAAAAAGAAAAGAAAAACATTTAAACATTCTGTGAAATTAATATTAAAAAAGAAAATAAAAACATTTAAACATTCTGTGAACTTAATATTAAAAAAGAAAAGAAAAACATTTAAACCTAAAACACAATATATAGACTATTCACAGAAACTGAGCTAAAAACTATCACTTTCAAAAAGATTCAAGAAATAGGTCTTCATTTCTGGTCTTTGAGATTTACCACTCGACATTTCATTTTTAAGGTCATCAGGCAGTTTATTAAATTGTATACGACCAATGTATTCCAGAGACTTTTTGCCGAACTTCGTGGAACAAAATTTAGAAATGTGAAGATTTTTTGCATGTCGTGTATTATAGTTGTGAATTTCATGATTAAATGTAAGTTTTAATTTTATGTTTGTGGATTTCTATACAAGCCAAAATAAGTAGAGTAATTAAAATTTAATTCGAGTATACTCTAATTGTGCTAATTTTACAGTAGTTTTTAAGTACAGCCGATCGTAATCCGCCACATCACAACACGCAACAAACGCGACTTTATGGTGCCCGGAGAATCTCGGTAAAGTTCAACACAGAGAAACGCGGGAATGCATGTAATGATATTTAACAATGATGTATATCCCTCGAGCCCTGTCCAATACTTATACGATTTATTTCCAATGCGATATGTCTCATTCTTAACGCAAAAATAACAGGTAATTGGAGTGCGATATAAATTATAGTACGCAGTAATCTGCGTGTAATGATCACAGCTCGAAGTGCTGCAATTTAGCTGTAAATCTGTACCCGACCCGACCCGACCTAGTAATCACAAGTATTCCACGGTTCATACAAGTCTAGACTGTACCATACCCATAACATAATGCTTCACATTTCGCATGCACGTACACCATACTTGGTACTCGAGGAATATGACAAAAACATAGTTTGCAACTGAGAATATTTTGTACTTAGGTGTTCACGCTTTTCAATAAAATTGCAAATTTCGCATTTTAAATCAATATTTTTATTTTGTTTGAAAAACTAACAGTTTTACGTAATATTTACAGTTTTACACTTAAGAAATATTGCATGGGCTCAGAACCAATAACAGTTTTCGATATTTTTTACAATATGAGCTAGAAATATACAAATACGGTGTGATTTTTTTTTTACGGTTCCATAAACTTTACAAATGATTACAATAAAATCACTGAAAAAAAATACAACAAAAATAGCATAATATTAAAAAAGAACAAAAACATCGAAAAAAGTGTAATAGTAAAAACAATATTGATAAAAAAAATTTTTTTTTTAAAATTACATCTGTAACAAACATAAATACGAGTATTTAGCTATATAAAGAACGGTAAATTAAAGAAAATGGCATTTTTTAAAAACACGAAGAGAATTTATAAAAAAATTAAAAAGTGCTTTAAAAGAAAAGTTAAAAGTTTACATCGTGGGATATATAAATACTTGATAATAATAAATTTCAAAAATAAAAATTAAAACACATGAGTATTAATTATTATTTTTTAGTAGTAATAGTTATTATGTTATAAATACACAAATTATTTATAATTATAACGTGAACGAAAAAGTGGCAACACTAACAAATACGTATTTATCAATGGCTTTCGTATTACTTTTGAAATTCAATTTTATCCCTCCACGTATTATTTCAAGTCTAACTTGCTCCGTTGGGTATTTTGTGAATGTTATATTTTAAGGCAAAAGAAAATGTTTTACAGAGACACAGCAAAATTAAAAATCATTGTTGGCTGGATATAAATAATACCTATTCGTTTAATGGATTTTTAAAGCTTATTATTTATTTAGTAAACACATACTATATCAAATGTGTATTTTGACATCGACGAGGGTTAAAATAACTTTGAAATGGTGTTCCATTGGAAATATGATAGATATATTATTTGCACATATCTTGATATACCAATGTAAAAACATTCATCACTGCCGTTAATTTTAACTTATATAAGTTACATTAAAATATACGCTATTCAAAGATGAATAGCAAGCGTTTTACACCAAAAAAGTTTGACGATGTCGCATTCGATTATCAATATCGAGTGCTTCGAGGCACTCGAGATAAATTCGTATAGTTTTTGATCGACTTTCCTCGCAAGGCTGATTCAAGAATACTGTTATTCGTCAAATTCAGTATAGGGCCCCTGGGGTCCACGACGCTCGATTTTTTTTGAAAAGCACGACGGTTTTAAAGGGTTTGTAATGAGCTTTTTTTCATTTAATTTAAGAGAAAATATATTTATGTAACCGCGATCATATGAGAATCATTCAAAGACATTCGTTACAGTTGAAGGAACAAAGCGCTTACCTATATATTCGGATCACATAACCAATGAAATGTGTTCTGGTTTAGAAAGTGAATTCATGCGAGATGAATCACAAGACTCGGATCTCCGTGATAAATTAAAACTACATATGCACGTATTATTCGTGAAGCGGTCAGCGAGCCAAAGAACCCGACGACTGATTAGGTAATTTGAGACTTATGCACTTGACCAGAGAACGTCAACTCAACTGCATCTATGTAATTTATCCCCTGACATATCGATGGAGTACAAACGTTTATTTTTTAGCTTTCATGTTTTGCATGCGTATTATTTTAATAAAAAACAAACAATAG
This sequence comes from Micrasema longulum, assembly GCF_059751315.1. Lineage (NCBI taxonomy): Eukaryota > Metazoa > Arthropoda > Insecta > Trichoptera > Brachycentridae > Micrasema > Micrasema longulum. The sequence continues at coordinate 484,553 of NW_028278821.1, forward strand.
ATGAAAAAGTCAACAATTTTCAAACAGTCAAGGTAATTTTTTAATACAGCGCTTCTTTTAATTTTTCTTCTTCACTTGTCATGTCGGATCCCCCCGACGTTGACGACCACTTGGGAGAAAGCTTCCCTATAAACAGCTCCTCCACAGTTCTAATCCTGGTCCATGCTCGGATGTTTCGAAGCCAGGAAAGCTGTTTTCTTCCGACCCCTCTACGTCCCTCGATCTTCCCTTTCATGACGTAATACTTTATTGTTGGTTATCATATCGGTTCAAGATATTATTAAAACTCTACGGTGGATCCACATTTTAAATGCTTCAAGGTGGTTTATAATATTAACTTTAAGAGTCCACGCCTCTACACCGTACAGTAAGACAAACCATATATAACATTTGACCATTCGTTGTCTTACATCGTCACAAATAAGATTTTTTATTTTGTTCAATCCTATTCGGGCTGCTTCTATTCTGCATTTATTCTATTCTTTTATTATTAATTTATGATAATTAGGTAAATACGATGTTTTTTTATTTTTTTTTGTCCACATTTGTTACATTTTTTAAAACATATATAATTTTATTTATAAAAACAAAAAATCCTACATAGACTTGCTATGATTCTTGCTACACTTTTCCCCAAATCCTAAAACGTTTTCTAATCTAAAAAATCACAAGCCATTGATTTAATAGTTTATTTGTCTTGTTAGCAATTTGTTAAATAATTCATTATGACCTATCCTTAATGTGATAAAAAAAATAAAAAAACCGTCTATGAATATAAAATCAATACACATGGAAATATTAAGAACATATAGCTTTCTTACTTAACATTGAGGATCAAGTTCTCATTGTACTCAAGTTAAGTTCGATCACCATCATCATTCCCTTTCCACACCTAATGGTGCATAGGGTACTGCATCGGTATACAAATCGCAGCAAACCTTGATCATTTTTGATACATGAAGGTAAGATAACTCTTAAGTCTTACGTTTCAGTTGGTCCAGGGACTATGAAATATTCTAGTGTAAAAACCTTTTTGAAAATAAATATTTCATGTCAACCATGTCGGGAATCGAACCCGAGACCTCTTGCATGGTAGGCAAATGCGCTGAACACTACACCACGAGGCTGACAAAATAAATTCGATAGGTACTTATTATTTCCTAACTAAGGAAACTTATAAATACTGGTATCGGAATTGTTCTGTTGACAGTTTATTTTTATTTGTACAAGGGAATTACAGCATTTGAAATGTGGCGCTATAGAAAAATGCTTTAAATATCAAAGGTAGACAAAGTTCGCAAAGAGAAGAATTAAGGACTTAGGACATTTTATGCGCGGAGACAAGTACGCAATAGTCCCTATTATATGACAAAGAAACGCTGAAGGATAGTGCGGTATTTGAAGAAGACGTATCTCCTAACTTGAATACGTAAGAGAGTGATTCCACTGTACCATTAAATCCTTATTTAAAACGGCTGTGAAAAAATTGGTACGATAATAGTTAACCTCCGCCGTTGGGTGGTACAATAAGAAGTAGAAGAAGGCTATCGACGGTATTTTTTTACTGGCTGAAGCAACTCCGGTTCAATGAAATAAAAACAAACGAAGCAGGAATATAAATAATGCGGAGAAAGAAAACTTAGTCCGTATTTTTGATGGTGAACTACGTTTCCTAGTTTCTCGTTATTCAAATCTGCTTCCCATGATTCGGTACATAATGTCCTTGACTTCCACTTCGTTCCACACCAGAATCCTTTATTCTTATAAAACTTCCATCCAATTCCTGCAATTCGTCACAAGTCAGCGCAGCCATTTATCTTAATTGTTGTTACAATGCTAACACCAACCTTGCTCTTCTTGAATGTCGCGTAGGAACACTAAACACCATCAACTGAGATCACACGAGTTTCAGACTTGAATGGCGGCATCTTTAGTCGATTATTTGTAACACGAGAAGAAGGAATTGATTTTTGTTCTGGCGCGATGAAGCGATTGATCTCTGAAGTGGTACATGTGAACACATTAATCTTATGAATCGCTATCAATATTCGTAAAATGTTTTTTATCGTGTAATTTAAACATCTTTTTTACAGCGTAAGAGTTAAACTAGGCCCGCAGATAATAATTAGAATCTGTAGCGAAAAATTGTAACGAGATATCCCTTCCAGGGCTGGTATTCTGAACTGAATTGCGCGCGAAGAGATTGCTCTGTTCGCGTGTATTAAGTGCGTAAATACGCGTTAAAAATGCGTTTACTAGGCGCGCTTCTGCGTTCAGAATACCACGTATGTATGTATGTTTGGATAATTTATATAGCGCCATTTTTGTGAAAATCACCTCAAGGGCGCTGTACAATAAATTAATATCCCAGCATGCCTTGCAGCTACAGAGCGCATGGACGGTTGGGATTCTAGTTCCTCGTCTCCAATTATGATATTTAGGAGCTAGATTACAGCACGTCTTGCAGCTACAGAGCGCATGGGCAGTAAGAAATTTAGCTCCTATTTACATTAAAAAAATATTTTTTTTGACAATGAAGTTTTAGAGTTTAAGTGATATTTTAAAAAGCGAAATAAAAAACCAATTTATAAAAATAGAAGTTAGATAATAACAAGTCTTGCAGCTACTGAGCGCATGGACGGTTGAAATTTTAGACCCCATTGGATACATAAAGTAAATACCTGACGCGTTATCCATTCGGGGTATCACACAGAATGTCTCCCGTTCGGGATGCTTCGGAATCACTCGGGCGCTCGTAAGAAGAAATGTTTTTTTTTTTAATTGTAAAAGTTCACATAAATAAAAAATTGGATACATAAAAAGAAATAAACCTAATAAATACATAAACCTTACCAAGCCACTTTTTGTGGCTTGTTGGTGAAGTTTACCTGTACACATATTAATCCTACATAAAAATAAATATCTTTACATAAACAAATATAATTAAAAAAAAAAAAAAATGTCAATTTCGTAACGTCACAAAACCATCTTTGAATAGCACTAGATAACGTCACTCAACATAAAAATAATCGTTTTCATTGTAGTTTCTCGGCTAGGCCATAAATGTAAAAAAATAATTTGGTTTGTTTCGATTATAACTGGGGTGGATAACGCGTCAGGTATCCGTCACGTTTGCTATTTACGAACCCACTTCGGGTGGATTCCTAATCACCCCGAATGGATAACGGGTCGGGTATTTATGAATGTACTTCCGGGATCAATAAATATTCTGTATGTGGACTGCATTTTAAGATACGCAGCTAATAAATTCTTTCTACCGCCAATCGTCTCGCAGATAGAGTTCCCACTTTGCTCCCTGACCTCATCATTCACAAATTTCGGAACAATTTTGAATCTGAGCTTATACATAAGTCTTGTAACCTAAACCTGGAAGAAAAAAATATATGGGAATGTTTGTGTACTTAGTACCACGTGGGATGTTTCTATTATGTACGTGTTACATCTTTGATCGTTGGCTCTTCATCTCTAAGAAATCTTCTTTTCTTCATTTACTTTAAGATGTGGTCTATATATAAAAATTCAAGCTGATATACTTTACCAGATGGATTTAAGTTATTTTGAATATGGACCGGTTTATCCACATTTATTTGAACGCATATTTTGTTGTTAAAGGTTATCTGATAACGATTTTGGGAGAACATATTTATTTGAATGTGTAATGGTTTTGATATGAAACCATGTGAACCAAGAGCGTAAGAGCATTAAGTCATCAAGAGTACTTTAAATGGGATTTAACAACTATTTTAAAAGAAGGTTCTCCAAACCGGAGTATTGAATTATTTTTTGATAACACATAATATCTATTTCATCAATAATGAATGTTAAATACAATCAATTTAATTGGAGACTTTCTGCAATGCTTGAAGGGTCTTTGTCCGATATTGTCATTCATCCTCATGATCATGGTAGCGCGAACACGAATGGTAGCAAAAACTGTATTTACTTGTATCACAATAGCCATTTATGCCGAACGCTCTCAAAGTGGAACGGAAGGTCTGTTGATGCCTGTCAATAGTCCGGCTTCTGCTAAATGAGTCTTCTGTGGTTTCTTCTTCTTAAAGCAAATGCGGAGAAGTTCCTTAATAAGGTCACAGCCGATCCTCAGAGAAATTAGAAGGAACATATCTTTTGCAGATAATATAAGCCTTGTACATAATAAGCAAGGCAAAAAATAATCAACTCTTTTATAAAAAAAAATAGCCTTTTATAAATTTAACAACATCAGCGGTGCTATTCTAAAACAATTTTATTTCTATATTTAAAGTTTATATTTGAAGCACTAACTTTGTGGTTATTCATTATAATAAAATAAATAGAACAACTTTGTTTTTAACCACTAATTTTTATTTTTCACCGACCGGTTTTAAAGCAAACAAGCTTCTTTGTCAAGGTTTACGTAACTAATGAATTGATAATAAATCTTCGAAACTTACTTCGCTTACTTCAAAAATAAAGATATCAAATTACCACCCATGTAAGAAAAAACCACTTGATTTATTGGGTCCAAGTGTAGCATTTAGTGAACATGATAGAAATAAAATAAAAAGGAATCAATTCATTAGTTACGTAAACCTTGACAAAGAAGCTTGTTCGCTTTGAAACCGGTCGGTGAAAAATAAAAATTAGTGGTTAAAAACAAAGTTGTTCTATTTATTTTATTTAATTTTATTTCTCTTTAACTTTATCTATAAAAGCGTTTTCTACGGCCGCGAGAGCGTTTAGAATTCACCGCAGATGTAATCACATCAGACAATCAACAGATGGAAAAATTGAAAAAATATGGATGTTTAAACATAGTCTGAATGACAAGTCTTAAGCTGTGTAAATGTCTAGACTTCCACATTTGCTTCTCTAAAACGTCTACATCTCTATGGTAATTTATTTATAAGTCTGATAAGTCGGACAGTTTTGTTTTATCAATACTGTAGAGTAAGATTACTTCTGACTTTTGAACCGCTAAGAATATTCCATTACTTAAGTCCAGCATTTCCATAGGCGCAATACAAAACTTGTTTTCTAGATCATTAAAAATATAGAGGCCTTGTTGAAATAGATTCGTAAACTAAACTCCATTAAATAATAATAGAATGGAAGTGTGTGTTACATAACAATACAATACACACATAGTCCTATACTCGATCAAGGCTTTAAATGTATAGTTACTAGTTACATATAATCACACACAGAAAACAGACTCAGTAGATATTAGCGTGGGACGGTCTTGCATTCAAACGGCACTATAAATTGTTTTTATTTTATTTTAATTTAATTTGTTTCGTTCACTGTGTTTACAATAGGCAAAAGAGAACCGAAGCGAGATATTTGAAAGCGTCTAAAATATTTTTTGCATATTTTTGATTTTTGTAAATGTGGCTTGAGAAAACGCACGGGGTCACGACATTCATTTTATGGTAGGGTCCACACTCTTGCCACAAGCCGCTTGGCGAAGAGCTTGACAAGCGTCCGCAAGCAAAACGTCAGCACCCACTTCTTCTTCTTCAGCCTTGTTTTCTCCACTGCTGGAGAAAGGCCTCTTCCAAACGCCTCCGTTCCTTCCTATCACCCGCTTTTTTCATTGTCTTTCTTTGTTGGACTCGTAATCTTTGTTTTATTAATATTCATTTCCAAACCAATCATTTTCAAAACCTCGTGTAGTTCCATTATCATTTCGCCTAGTTCATCCATGCCTTATTATAATTATGAACACTATGTCATCTGCGAATCTGGGGTGACTCAAGAGAGTGCCATCGATCTTTACACCCCTATTCTCCCAATTCAGGGTTTTAAATACAAGGCTAGTGTAAAAAAAATGGCATTTTTTTTTTCATTTTATTTTTGCACCACAACAGGCCAGAAGACCTAATTACAGAGGTGAATTACATCACAGAACTTCCAGGCTTGAGAAAAATCACATTTTAATTTTTTGTGTTCTCACCGGGAATCGAACCCGGAACCTTCCGTCTGTGAGTCGAGCGTCTTGACCAATACACCACGGAGGCATATTATGTCCCCCCTTGTCTGACACCTCTCTTTATTTGATTAAATCAGTTTTTGAATCCTCATCAAGCCTCACATCCATAGTAGCTGTGTCATTTATGAATTTTATTAGTTTTACATATCTAAAATCAACTCTGGCATTCGGCAATGCTTTAATAACCAAAACCGCAGAAAGCGCTCGCAAGCGTCCACACGGCGAGACAAACGCCCGACCCACGAGCTTGTGCTTGTACACGCTTGGCGAGCGCGAGAAGCACTTTTACACGGACATCAGCATTTTTAACTTTTTCAAAAAACGTTATAATTATCAAACTTGTTAGAAACCAGGTTTTTATATATTTTAAAGCCAATATTATGAGTATAATGAAAAATGAATAAATATAAAATAAATTGATAAGAAAACTTAGTGATTTTTCGTGATAAATAATTATTTGATTAAGTTTTTATACATTCACCTAAATGAATTTAAAATGCCACACGTCAGCCGGTTTTAGAACACTGAAATAAAATCTATAGTATTGGTTTATTTTAAAGCATTGGCAAAGAAACAGTGGTGTTCTGAAACCAGTGGGCATATTATATTCATTTATTATCTGTAAAAAGAGGTTTTACACATAATAAATATGTCGTTCAATTATTTAAAGGTGTACGTAATTAGCCAGTACATTTTTTTATAAAATATTTACTACGCGTAAATACGAAAACAGTTTTTTTAATAAAAAATGTACATTTCAACAAAAGTGAACATTTTGTACCATACAGCACATCATTAAATATTGAAACCAATTTAAAAAAAAATCCGAATGTAGAGAATGGATCGCCACGCGTCGATTTTGGCACATAATATTTTAACAGCTATTTACAGCTAGTTATACACTATATTGGGTGTGCGGTGGTTTGACTTTGTAAGGAATGAATTAATAATAGAATGGGACGTGATCCTGACATGGAAGGATGCACATGAGCTGACAGACGACAGAGATGACTGGAGGATCTTCCTGGACACCATATGCTCTTACTAGGGAGCGGACATGGAATACACTATTTGTAATGCATGCCCTTCGATTGTGTAGACCAGATTTGAAGGTCATTTACATATCTGATGATGCAAATAGTAGCCTTTAAATACTGTGCTTCCTCTGCGAACGCGCTGTAAAGTTGTGTTACGTTGAGCAAAAGAAGAGTGATTTTTAACCAATTATATGAATCGGGTTGCGGTCCCGTGGCTAGTGTTGCGGACTCACGAATCAGAGGTCCGGTCCAACTTGATTACCATTTCCTAATAGTGAGTTTTTCATAAAAAATAAATATATATATATATATATATATGAAATGTTTAATAATTATTAAATAATAGTTTAATTTAGGCCAATTAAAACAAAACTCAACTTCATCATTAGAAAAAATAAGAGACGCCTCTGTTGAAAATCATTAATTACATTTACTAAATACTTTTTGAAAAAATCTCATCTATTGAAATCTATATCAATCTAAATCATATTATGGAAAATAAAAAAAAAAGGAATAATAAAATAAAAAATAAATATTAACAAAATTTAATGAAACTAAAATGGTTTCATGAGTAAATATGTAAAAAATAATAATAAATAAATACACCGCAAGACAAATAAATTTACGAGTTCTCAAAAAAAACTAAAATTGACATATAATGAATTATTCTTGATATTTAATTAGTTTTTTTTATATTGTTTGACATATGTGATGACTACTCGTTATTTCAAGGTTAAAATAAAAAATCTTACTCATGAATTGTACTTAGAAATTGCCATTATATATCAGGTATCAGATTACCCGAACCTTAGAGACCCATAACGGTTCATTTATGGTCGAGTGTTTGTGATGGAATAATAAAAGACATGTTATTTTTTAATTCATATTTAAGAAGTAGGTTCTTATCGCTTTATTTTAAATTAAAGTATTTTACATTTAAACATATTTATAACATTTAAAAATATTTAGTACTTAGTGAATTCACCTTTATTTTTTATAACATGTAAAATTCTATTATTTAGAGAAGCGTAAAGCGAATCTAAAATTTCTGATGTTATTTCTTCTTCCCAAACTTGAATTAAGTTTTTTTTTAATTCCTCAATGTTTTTTGATTTTTTTTTCCCGACTTTTTTTTTCATAATCGCCCATAAATTTTCTATCGGGTTCAAATCAGGGCTATTCCCGGGCCACGTCAACGATTTTAAGCCAATTTTCTCCTTGAATTCATTGATCTATAAAAAAACAATAAATTATTTATCATGTGGTCACAAAATGCATTTAAAAATATATATATTTGTACTCACAGTGCGGGCTCTATGGCACGGCGCAGAATCGTCCTGAAAAATTGGGTCCGCGGTATACTGCGTAATGTCCTCGATTGTTGGAATAATATGTTTTTTTAACACTTTTTTGTACTGAATGGCATTCATCGTACCCTGTACAAAATTTAGAGGTCCTAAACCGTATGCTGTCATGCACCCCCAAATCATCACGTAGGGTGAATGTTTAACGGTTCGAGTGACGCACGACGGATGATATTTTTCCCCACGTTTTCGTCGAACTATCTTTCTGCCGTCTGGACCAAAAAGGTTGAATTTTGATTCATCAGAGAAAACAACATTTTGCCAATCCTCCAAGGTCCAATTCTGGTGCTCTTTCGCCCAATCCAGTCTAGCCTTCTTCATTTTGTCCGTGAGTAATGGTTTCTTTGCGGGACTCCGTGCTTGGAAACCATGCTCCAACAGCCGCCTGGACACTGTTTTTACTGTAAATGTTGATGTGCTGGTAGACTGCACCTCTGCGTGTATTTCAGGTGCCGTTAAAAATCGATCGCGCCTAACAATTTTTTTTATTAAGCGATCATCTCGGGCAGATGTCACGCGCCCCCGTCCGCTTCCTTTTTTCCGTTCTATGGATCCAGTTTCTTGGATTTTTTTTAATAAAAACCTCACTGAACCTTTTGAATACCCAACTCAACGAGATATTTCACAATTAGATATGTTTTCTTGCGACAATGTGATTATTTTGGATTTTATCGCAATCGACATTTGCTTTGCACTTTCCATGATTGTTGTGTTATGTTCACTCAAACGCGGGTAAAACAAGACTGTTGAGACATTTTAAAATGTAAATATTGTAGAAAGGTGACACATAGTGTCCTTAATTTATTAAACAAAAGAAAGAGGTATCGATAAAGGATTTCTTAGAAAAAGGGTTCAGTAAAGTCAAGGGGCGCGGTAGCAGGTAAACTCGTAATTTTTTTTGTCTTGCGGTGTATGTACTCCGGAACGTGCCTGTGGGTCAGTGGAGTGGCTATATCCATAATAAATATATATATATATATATATATTGAATGTACCTACCTTTTGTATAAACATTTTTGTTAACTATGTATTTGTATTTTATATTGGATAAATAAATATTTTATTTTTTAAAAGCGGCTGATTCTGAAAAATAAATCGGTAGATTCATTATCCTTGAACCAAGATCCATGAACGGTTGGGGGAGGGTGTGATAAGCATTGCCAGCCTAAGGTTAGGTTCTACTCTTTCAAAAACTTTTAACTTGTACTTGAAAAGCTGTGGTGCTCGCAACGCGCCGGGGCGCGATTATTCATGCGCTAAGAACTCATGTGAAATTTTAAAATGCCAGTCTAAGAGCAATGCCGGCCATAAGCCGGTCTAGACCTTAAAATACCTGTCATATGGCAATTCTAGCTACATGAGGTTAATCAAATAACAAAAGAAAAAATACGTTTATTTTGAAAATATTCATATTTTAGCAGCAAACATTATTAGATACATTTTTAATCGGTTAAAAACTTTATTGGCCCTAATCATTATAATCTATTTCCCACCGCTTTGACTGACCGACATATGGATGTAAAAGTATGATACTTGCAAACGACGATGAACTTTTTAATAGAATAATCCCCAGGCAAGAACCGCAGACTTGACCACATGCTACAAAGCCGGTGCAATAAAAGACAACTACTGTTAAATAAAAATAAAGTAATAGAAATATAATTTTATGAATCTATGTCACTTTCTTCAGTAAGGAAATTTAATTTTTTTTATTACTTTTATAATTAAAGTTTATAATTGATTAAAAAAAATATGATAGTAACGGTATTTTTTTTTCCGTGCGACGTCAGTATGGGAGTGAAAATTAAAAGCATAAATCTTACTTATCTAAAAAATATAAATAAGAAAAAAAAACATTTCGTCAACTAATTTGGAAGATTTAGCTTTAGCTCACAGGCATCGTCTGAGTCCACACGGCACGATTTGTTTTATTTTAGTTTCCACTCGCAGGTAAAACAATTGCAAAAGGAAATACGGTAGACATGGTGTACTGGTAAGTGCGTTTATCTGCCATTAAATAAATAAATAAATTAAGAAAATATTTATAAAACGATAAAAAATAACCGACCCTTTGTTATTGTATCGTGCCGGTGAATTTTTACTGTGGTGTGAAAACACCCATAAGGATTGCTGTATGTTGCCATTAGCTGCAGTGTTGGAACTCTAACTGATGTTTCAATCAGAAAGTCAGTTTTGAAATCCAAAGGCTAGATGCAGAGATAATGTGGCTAGATGCTGCCCTTATTAACATATAGTAGTATCTAGCCGTAAAAACATTGACACCATAAAAAATAAATTTAGTTAATATATTTTTTCCACCATTTTTACTATCTTCCTGAGTGTACGTGTCGAGATGTCAAAAGAGCCGGCTTTGTAATACCTCCGTAGATAAATACAGACGAAATGTTAAGCATACCATCTTAGGAATTGTCAAACGTCATATAAAAATCATGTTCAAGTGAGCATTTTTTTCTTTGATTGGGGTTTATATGAGTTTATAATCGCTTTGCAGTGGCCATTTTTTATCACAGAAGCCTATTTAAAATACGAAAGAGAACTTATTTATTTTTTAATTTAGTAAGGAACGCGGAGCAAAGTTGAGTTCGATCATATGAAATCAGAGATGACGAGTCGGTAGAGTACACCGAGGTGGGTAGAGATAGTATAAGTTAAGTATACCGACTCGGTATGTACGATTAAGACAGCGTTTGTAATTGCACCTCTGATTTTTATCCTCTACTGATTTCTTGGTGAAAAACGAAGTACAGCAATAAGATTTACTTACCTTTCTTATTCCGAAAAAACCTCATTTCAACCAAAGTATAAAATTATTGTCGGGTCTATGCGAAAGTTGCGATTCTGAACGAAGGCAGATTTCGAAAGACTAAAAAATAACACTTCCCAAAAATATCATTTAACAAAAATAAATCTGAAAACAATGCGTTCGAAATATTATTATAACGTGCGAAATATAATTATAAAAATAACTCATGTTAAAGTAGGGAATCGGTAAATAATGGTAGAAGCAAAATTCTTAGAAAAAAATCCGTCGGCTCGATGTAAAAGCTTAAAATGATACACCGAAATGTTATATCTTTATCCATTAACGTTTCGCTGCAGGTCGTGATTAGACGTAGATTTTTTTATAGCAAGATTATCGAAACACGAATCATTAATATGTTAGTTGTTCCATACACCTTAGGGGATTATAATATGGAGACTTATATTACAATACGCGCTTCGTGATTCTTGTTTGCAGTCAATACTGGTCGTAGATGATTTATAGCTTCAGATGTCTACCAGTAAACACGCGACTTGGTAGTAGATAGATTTCGTTTTAGAGCTAAGTGGTGAAATATAAAGCACAGTAATAAGATTGAATTAACTTCAACTCGACTTGAATTAAAAAAATTAAGGGGAATTTACAGTTTATTAGACAAAATCGTGGTTATTTATTTATTTATATATCAACGGTTTTTTGAACCTTTTACAATAAAAAGTTTTACAGAAATAATCACAGCAGTGAACAATTCATTATGTAATATATAATATGAAATATAACTATATAATTTAAATAAATAATTAAAACTAAACAATTAAGTTTTTTTTTTTTTAAACTGCAAAAAAGGAAAAAAGAAACATACAAATATAAGATGACAAATAAAAGATAACAAATTGAAGTGAGAAAACCTTATGTTCTAAATATAAAAATATAGCAAATTAAAATTGAGAATAATTAAACATAAACATAAAGTGACTAATATTTAGCGAGGTTTTAATGAAAAAGAAAAATAATGCTACAATAAGATTTTATATATAATACGTTTTTTGGATCAATGTGAAAGCTTAAATAATCTTAATAACATCTTCATATTATAAGTTGGTTGGAATTTGGCAATGAATCCACAAATGTACAATTTATATATAAAGAAATAAACAAAAATACGTATCCAAAAAACAAAGTTAAATGTATTAATATATTTTGAAATAAATTCATTCCTTTTCTAAAAAATAACGAGTGAGATTACATACCATACCATATCCATGATCATCAATCGATTAAGAAATCGTTGTAACTTCAACCATAGTAATATAAATAAGAATATTGTTATTTATATAAAGACAATATAAAATAATTGTCGAAGATATTTTATTAAATAGGTGCTCTCCTGTAAACCGTTTTAATGATGTAACCGTTATAACCACAGATATATTAATATCTGTTCAGTGGTTGTAACCAACCCAGAGCCCCGATTACAATGAGAAGTGAACAGAGCTTTAGAACTTTCTGAACAAAAATGTGTACTTTAAAAATATTTTTTAAAATTTAAAACATGTTCAATTACATGTTATCGACGAAGATACATAAAATTTCCATGCAAATATTTACATTTTCGTTTCACAAAAATAATTTTACTTCTTAGGCAATTAAAGGTAACTATAAATTACCTGTTGTAATCGGGGCCCAATTATGTCTCCTTAGACATGTTCATGCGAGGTGGAAACTAACCTAACCAGAAGACACTCCATATTATTATTGACCAAGCCTAAAAATATTGTAAAAGTGTTTAGTTTTACAATATTTAAAAATTAAGACTGTCGAAACTCGAAACCTGTAAATTTAACCACGACTTAAATTTAATACATTACCTTTAATCATATTAGTCTTAGATATAGGTATCTGTCCGCTCCCGTGGCTAAATACACGAGATAATACGGCTACGTTTGAAATACCGGTCCTGGACTGCGTAGTAATATCCAGACACGCTAACATTTTCTATGACTTTTTTACGCGTATTATTGTTTGAAGACTTTAAAAATCCCAAGTCCAATTTTTTCTTCGTCGATTTATAGAAAATACACGAAGGATTTACCTGTCTTTAACATTTGTGTATACAATACTTGATATATCTATCATATTTTTATAAATTAGGGAACATACATTATTATAAAATTTCTTGTCCCTTTTTTAATTTTTTATATTTTTTCCTTTGCATTTTCCAAGAGGTATACATAAGTTACAAGTACAAAAATAAACTATAACATTAACACAAAAAAAATGCAACATGACGTTACAGCACCTTTTACAGGGGGATATTTTAGCACAGTATTTTGAGATTTATTACTAGATGGTATATCTAATAGAATATAAATGTAATGTGTTTGGAAAAAACACGAAAAAAAGTTAACCAAAGGGCGTGTTTTCTTGTGAAAACTACTTTATAGTTTGCAAAAATACGTTTCATATATTTTGACTGAGCGTTTACTTTACAACAAAGGATGTTTGATTTAGCGATGTACCTACTACAGAATTCATACAATTTGAAGTTTATTAGGTAGTTGTACCATGAGTTATATCCTTCTACGAAAGTCAATAATTATTATTATGGCATAAACAGCGAGAAGTCAGGCCATAAAGTATCCAAGAATTACTAAATGACGCCACGTTGGTCATTATAACATTCGAAAAGGTATGGTATTTTGTAGTTTTCATGCGAGTGATGAGTCATAATATTGCTATTGTATACTTACACGAAAAACATAATAATAAATGCATATTTTTATAAGTTTTAATCCATCAGTTGAAGTTTCACTTTAATTACCCGTATATTGTATTGTGAACGAGTCAAGATCTATTGAAGGGTTATACTTATACCATATGTACCCGTATGCCATATCAAAAGTTGTCAATAAAAAAAACTAATTCGTGCATTGGAATGTGCAAATCTAATTCAAGTCGACTATTTCCAATATCCTATAACCCCATACGATAAAATTTCAATTCGAATTTTCATGTTTTGGCGAAAATGTTGATGGAGATTAGACACGGTGTCATATTTGCTGTGACTGATCACACGAAGAAAGTGTAAATATACTTGCGATGTTTACCAGGCAAAAAAACTGATTAAGCGCAAGGGCTACATACCAATTTTTATAAACCACAAACTCATACAAAAGTTTAAAAACCTTGTTTAGTCAATTTTTTTTGTTTGTTTTGGTGTAGTGTTCAAGACGCTTGACTCACGCACGGAAGGTTCTGAGTTCGATTCCCGGTGAGAACACAAAAATTTAAAAATGTGATTTTTTCTCAAGCCTGGGTGTTCTCTGATGTAATTCACCACTGTAATTGGGCCTCCTGGCCTGTTGTGGAGCAAAAAAAAAGAAAGAAAGAAAGAAAGAAAGAAAGAGAGAAAGAAAGAATTTAGTTTTTTGTTTATTCTCTGTAAATATTTTAAAAATCTACGCATTTAATAAATTTGATTTATTGAACTATTAAAAAAGTATCATTTTGAGAATTTTGTAGTGTACAGGGCTAGGCGCTTTTCCCTTAAAACGATTTATTATGCAAATGTTGATAGATGCAAAAAAACAAAAAATCCGAGAAACCAAAAGATTAGCAAATCCAACGAAGATTCGAAGATGGACATGTCAGAAGTAGTATTCGATTCTCTCTGCCCTCCTCTACGGGGAAACGGCGAGAGGGTTTATTTGTGTTTTGTATTAAATAAAACATTAATTTATTTAAGGGTAACTTTTTTCATTTTATATTACAAGTTCGCGCCAGCGAGATATTTACTAGCAATGTTTATAAAAAAGAATACGGGGTAATTTACAAGTCTTTATAAAAGCATTAAAAGTTTTAGTTTAGTGCTTGCAAGAAAAACAATAACTCGTCAATTTAACGAAACACTTTTATTATTAATCAGAATTTATGTACGGGTATTTTTTTTATCGCCCTAAGAAAAATAAAATAATTATGTGTGGGTAGTGAAAATTTCTTCTTAGGACTGAATAAAAAAAGGTTATGTATGAACGGACCCACATAAAATATGATGATTGAAAGGAAAACAACAATCTACCGAAATAAGGTAATTTTATTCGTAATTTCACAGCTGAACCTTTAAAATTACGGTTTTGTTTGTAAGTTGAGTAAGCAGAAAAAACAGTATGGTTTAGTACTTGTAAGAAATAGCTAGGTTTGAGTGTGATTTAAGCGGTGGGTTAGCTTAGTCTGAAAAAAACAGAAGTGTATTTGAACAAGGCAATGACGTAGAACGCCAGCAGAAAAATAGGAGGGAAAATGAGAGAACGAAAAGAGGAATGAGAAATCAATGGAAAAGTAGTCGTTCTAGACGTTTCTAGAAAGTTGTAAAGAAGGAATCTATGTTCGAAGGAGAAGGGAAATCAATCGAAAAGCGGCTACGCAATAAAAATAAGTGCTAAAGGATATTGCAGTGATAAACCGTGTTCAGGCTGTTCAGACCAACTTCTTAGACGGAAAATAAATTATATGGATTCTTGAATATTGGTTTTATTAAATGTTTAAACAATATAATAAACCAGCGCATGTTGTTTTGAAAGGTCTCGCGGCCGTAGAAAACCCTTTTCTAGCGCGTATTTACGTACTAATAAAAGCGTTTTCGACTGTCGCGAGAGCGTTTAAAAGAGCAGCTCAATAAAATGTCCAAAAGTTGCGACACTAATTTTACTCAAAAATAATATTATTCAAAAAAAATCGCAAAAACACATATTATTTTCGCAAACAAAAGAAATAAGATATACAAAAAAATAAAAGTTTTTAATTTTAATTATTTTTAACTAATAATATTTCTTTGATTCCAAATTTTTATTTTTTTTAAAAATACGCGAAACATCCTGGATTCTAACTAAAGATATGAACTCTTTTTTTCTATGATAAAAAATACCATATAATCTTTTACAGAATATTTTATTTTCTCTTTCTAATGTTAACCAAAAATATTATAAGTGTCTATTTATTACAGGAGCAAAAATTCATTGACATTTTCTTGTATACCCACGAACTGGCCATGCCTTTGTGGGATTTTTTGTTTACTATTTTTACTATTAATATGCATTTCATTGCTATGTAATTATCCTTTATTTTGTTAATACTCTGTTTTCCCTTTTATGTGTATTGTAAAAAAAACAGAAAAATACAAAAAAAAAAACGAAAGTAAAATATTACAGATTTTAGTAATAAAAAAAACATATTTACACTTTTGGGCGCCTGATGATTTCCATTATTTCAGATTAGATGATCAGTGATGATCAGTGATCACCATCAACGAGTAAATTCGTATGTTTTGTACTAAACAAGTAAAGTTTTTCAATGTTAATTCTGCCTATGCAACATCGGAAAACATTTTAACAACACCGCGTAAGTCATTTTTGTTATTTTTACATGACGATGAAAAACCTGTATAGTTCTAAAGTACGACTAAAAATGTATTAAAATAAAATGATTATTCATAAAATGTCGCCTTTTAGAAAACTGAAGTCTAATTCCTCATCAATTCAATAAAATAAGTTTTTTTTATGGTCCAGTAAAAATAACGAAATGACTTACGCGGAGTTGTTAGCTATGGGACAAAATGTGATCTTGGATTGGGGTCCGCGCAGCCAAACAGAGAAATTAAAATGAATTATGTATGAGCAACACACCTGGATATTGTGATCAGTAAGAACCGTTTTAAGGTGATATTGAAATTGCAAGGTCACATAGCGATACGATTCGGAATGCACCGTATCCTACAAAACATTAACACAAGTCGCTCGCTACTTAAACATGGCGTGTTAACTGGATATTATGTTGTTGGCAAACCGGTGGCAAAGATTTCCTTTTTGATGATAAAAGAAAACTTACTGACGTATAAAGCTCGTAATACAATGATCAAAAAATGGTAAAAGATCTTGCGCGAGATTTATAAATGTCCTAATACTAACCTTAATCTAATGCGCTGTGATTTTTTAAAGTTTTGTAATTTTGAAATTACTCCGCGGGTGACGTCACAAGAACTCTTGGGTGAGTTCTGCTAAGTAGTGAATTGACTTCCCGTAAACGTATCACTACACTATCATTGGTTGATTCGGAAGAACTAGTAACGTCGTTCAAATTAGTTCGTTTTTATTATTATTTCATACATTTTCAAGAAACTTCGCCTTACAATTTAATGCTCAAATTTGTACCACGATTAAAAAATCATTTTTTACATAAAATATTCCGTAGCACTGAACTTCCTCATTGTCATTAAAATATATGTATATTAAATTTAAATATTAGAACCTACACAATGCACTTTTTAAGAACTAAATTATTTGCTTCATACATATTTTTAAAACTTGGAATTAAATAAAATAATAATATTTTTAATTGAATCACCTTAGATAACCTTAGATAATCTTAGGTAACACCTTAGATAAGGGGGGGGGGGGGAAACCCTCCTGCTCTAAGTTTCACTGATTAATTTGTTTATTTTTTGTTTAAATTCTATGACATTGTGAACAATATTCTGTGTTTACTATATTAGTTTTATATCACCCGTCGATGGGAGGAGTGCTCTCTCGAAACTATAGTTGTGTTCTTGTAAAATAATGAAATGTGTAACACTAATGACAAAGTTTTATTTTCATAATAATTAATAAATGAAATTATGTTTATTTTCTTCTCTAATTTCTACTTTTATTATTGTACAATTTCTTTAATCTCTTGTATCTTGATCATGTGGAGTTTCCTGTACATGATCTTAAACCATTTTCTGATCATGTGATCAAAGATATAGTAAATATTGAGTTGCCCTCAACAATTTGGAAAAAAGAGATCAAGATATGCATGAAAGAAAGGGATATAGGTACATATTTATTTACACAATATTTTTTGGTATGTATATATATTTACATATTTAACCTCAATATCAAATACATAGATGGCGCTCCAAACGCGCTAGCGAAAGCTTTCTCTGTTTCATGACATATATACTAAAACCAAAAATGTCACTGATATGGATATTCGCTAATAAGCGGAATGGGGAATGTTGTAGAATTCTACATAAAAGTGGCCACTTGAACCCAACCTATGACAGGTCATAAGCCCTGTAAACGCTCGAATATCCATAATCTTGAAACAAAAAATTCTACCCATCTCTGTAGTGATATAAATAATAATATACATATTTATTTAGTTTATATTTACTTTTATGTAACTTGTTACCATAGAAACGACACTTGCTTGACTTGACTTGACACAGCTGTTAAAAAAAACTTACTTTAAGACATAAGTATTTTGTTAAATTATTTACTTTAATTTATTATACCTACATATATCAACTTATTTCTAGTTATTTCTTATTATTTTTATTTATATACACTGGGCATTACCAAGTTCCGCAGTCACCCTTCTAGACTAGCGTCTGTGTTAACGTAACTGATTTTGTTTTATCTACATATTCAATAAATAAGATTGTATTTACGAATGAAACGATACCATTCGTTTTGTTTTTCACAATTGCAGTGTTATTTAAGCTTTTTATTTATTTATGTATTTCACAGTTTTAAAGTGGACAGAGTTTCTTTGTTTCAGGTCCCGACTAGCTAGGAAATTCCTGTGTTTAGGAAGGACCTTATTTTTTACATGTGTTTTTTTTTTAAATATCATTAAATGATGCTTAATAAATTCAAAGAATAATAATAACATTAGAAAAAATCTATATAAATATAAACTAGAAAACATGCAAGTAACAATAATAAATATTGAATCATAAAAATAAATTAGAAAATATGCATTAATAGTAAAGAAATGAGACATAATTATTATAAATTGGAAAACATACCGATAATAATAAAAATTGAAGCATAAATATAAATTTGAAAATTATTAAATATTCACGAATTAAAATGTAATTTTATTCACCCTACGTCATTGGTATAACTACTTTAAAAAAGAGAATCCATAAATATGGTTCTGGGTGTGATATAGAACTGGTAAAAATGAGTGGAAATCAATTTAGTGGTTAGGGCGTTTCCCCACCTTTCCGATTTCGGGTAAATTGTCGCTAAATATTTACTCAAAAATGCGTTTTTACACGGCAATATTTCATTCAGTCACGGACGAGCACCTTCAACGCTATCTTCATCGGAACATATCGAGACGGTATAAAATAAAATCTATATTTGTTAACGAAAATGTATCTCTTGAACTTGCTTAGATTATTTTTTTACGTAATATTCATTTTTCATACAGGAAGCTTAACTTTACTTTGTAGATAAAATTTAAGATAATTGTTAACTTCCCATTGTAGTACGGGTCTCGAAGCTTAAAACATGTTGCCTTCATGTAACGAAGTGACCTAGATTGAATTAATAATGATGATGATAATTATGTTTTGAAGTATTTTTGTGGTTATTTGATTAAAATTTGCGAACCGCAAGTACTAGGCGGGCTGATAATTAGTGAGCCTAACCTAACAATGAAAAACACAATATTTTGAGCAGAAGTAATTTTATTCTTCAACATAGTCCTCTTTTAACTCGATACAATGTTTCCAGCATGCCATGTTTTACCATGCCTTTGATTTCAGGAGAACGCAGAAGCTGGCTTTGAGCTAACCCAAATGCTCACGAGTCACGGTGGGTTCATGAGCTACCTGCATCGCTTCGAACTCTCCAAGATCGACAGCTGCCCATGTGATGATGAAACACCTCAAGATGCCCCTCACTTGTTAATGCACTGCCCCTTTTCAGCTTTCAGAGGCAACGGCTGGAGGCGCGTTGCCGAAGTCTGGGTGAAGACCTATGCAACATCGGATCGGTGATACTTCATAAAGAACTCTATCTTACATGGTTGAGTTAGTACAGGACATTGGTAAAATAAACCAAAATAGGACTCAAAATGCCGAACGAAGTCTCTTCTAGTGGAACGGAAGGCCTGCCGATGACTGTCAACAGGCAGGCTTCTCCTGAGGTTTTTGAAGTGGCTTCCTCTTCACTGCCTATATTTGTGACCTACCGCAAATACGAAAATTTTTCTTTTACAAAATTTCTTTCGTAAAACATTATATTACTTTTATGGCATCCCAAATAAATTAATGTAATATTTATTCATACGGCAAAAAGTTTTCTGTCATTATTATTAGGGGAATTACCAAACTGTGTATTTGTTTCTACAAACTTACGAATCTTGGCTTAAAAAAGGGGTTCGATGATGGGCAGTACCTATTTTTGTGAAAGTGCGTATTAAACTATGAATTTTATAAAATCTAAATATAACTCTTCACTTTCAGATAAGTCACACACGCACTGCGTCTGGCAAAAATCAATATTAATGTTGACAAAATTGTAAAAAATAAATTAAAGAAGAACTAATAAAATTAATTATATAATAACAACGAAATGCGTGTATTTTTATTTTTCCTTTAAAAAGTTATAGTGTTTGCTTCTGCCGCCCTCAAATATATTTAGTTATTTGGATTGGCCCGGGATTGTATCTGGTTCGGACAGTCCTGTTGTACATAATAAGCAAGGTAAATAATAAAACTCCCACAATACATATTTAAAATATATGTCCAGCAATTTTTTGACTTTTTAATTCTATCTGCAACTCAGAAAAACTCAGTTTCCAACTGCACATCCTTATTTGAAGCAAATCGCTTTTCACGAAGCCATATTTCAAAATTTGGAAACAAAAAGAAGTCGCACGGGCCCAAATCAGGAGAAAAAGGTGGATGAAGAAGCAATTCGAAGTTCGATTCATTAATTGTTTAATAAATCAAATATCCGGGGCGTAATCATGACGCAAGAAGATTTTTTGAGTTGCAAATACCCGACTTCAGTGATTTTCGATTTTTATTCGCGTTTCGAGAATAGCGTTGGAGTAACTTTTCCTCAGCGCGTTTATGTAGCATAAAAAAAAAACAAATCTACATGTTTCACTTACAACTTTAAGTATTAAAAAAAAGGAGTTATCGTACCGCGTAACGTAAAAGGAACACAACGTTCTGAAAACTTTTTTCAAAAAGGCTTCCTAAATGAATGATTTAAGACGATCACATTAAAAATATGTTCTATGTTTTATCTTCCACACAAGTAAAAAAAATACATCAATTATATTGTCAATATGCCTACATGTATACCAAACTAAAAGACAAACTAAAAGATTTTGTACAGAGCACAAATTTCAAATCTTGCACGAGGCCATCAGAAAGGGTTACAAAATACAACTTCAGACTACTATCTAACCTACATTGATAATAGAAGTAAAGTGAATAGTACTTGTAGCTTGCAAATATTCCTTCAGTGAGAGATACAATTCCAGATTGGACACGATTGCTCAATAATATGCAAGTAAAACTGGCCATAATGTGTATATGTATATATTATTGATACGAGATCAAGGTAGAAAGGTAACCGTAGTTCTGGCTATCTTGCTGAAATCTGGCAATTAGAGTCTTAAGTTGGTGCTAACTGCATATGCGCAACTCGAGTAATTCTATCACCTCACAGTCACCCACTTTTCTGTCAAATCAAATAGTTTTAAAACCTTTATCGTATCTGTTAAATAAAACTATATTATTTATTTATTACCTTAAAATCTTATTCTATTATAATATGTATTACACTTACATTTCTAGTAATATTATAAGTTTTGTATGATTCGTTATTTTAAGTTATGTATATTTTTTATGTGACAACATTTACAATAACAATATTATGTGGAAGCCTCTAATTGGACTTTATGATATGTATTTATAGTATAATTGTATCTTATAAATTTATAAATGTCTGTTGGCTTTCCAATGAAATAAAATAAAAATTGCGTGTTTTTTTAATATAAATTGGGTTTCTCTACTGACATTTTATGGTGGAACTGCATTTTATTTATGATACGATGTTTGTCTGAATGTGGATCTGATGGCCAACAGTACGATTTACACTCTTCTTCGGTTGGTCCGGAATTGGGTATCGCGTTAGGAGCTCCTCAGACGCGCGGACGCCTATGTGGGTTAAATATGGTGGGAAAGGCAACTGTTCCTGTCGGAACGGAAAGCACATGTTCTTTTGTTTTGATCCTATGCCTCTGTTCACCCAGGGAGTTCTTCTTTATTTATTGCCGTTCTCTCACTGTAAATAACCATGTTTTTAATTTCGATTGATGTAGTTTGTGTATAATCATACCTTAATCTTGTTTCTTTCCAAACATTTTTTTTCTTAATTTTTTAAAAACATATTTGGGTTCTTATGATTTACACAAATATTTAATTTTGAGGGCACATTTTAAACGAATGGTAAATAACTCACTATTAGAATATGTGTTAATGTGTTTTGTTTTTGTTTTTTTTTTTTTAATAGTTCAGTGTATTATTTTCTTAGCAGTCTCAATCCTGGGAATTGGTTTGCAGCAATCTCGACCTCCATTGGTCTCTTTTTTCTGCAGCCCTCTTCAGCTCGACATATGATTCGCAGTTAAAATCTTCGCACACTTGCTCCAAATATTCGCGTCGGGGGCGCATTATTATTAAGAATCATTATTTCTGGCTGCGATACGATCCCACTTACTATTTAATGACGCTTACACTTACACACACCTGAAGACTTACTTCCGCACCAATACACATAAACACACATCTAAACTTACTCTCATACAAATACACACATAAACACACCCGTTTGTTGTAACACAATTTAATAATATGTATGATTCTTATTTAGAAACTTCGATAGTCTGTCTTTAAACCGTATTTTTTAAATGTTATTATATCACCGTCGACGGTTTGTTTCTTTAAAATAAATAAATACTGTTTTCTGTATTTCTTTAGTTTAAAGAACTTCCAGAGCCAACATGCCTCTGGGTATGCCGATTGGAGAGCAGTCGGGCAGCTGAACATTATCACTTTGGAGATCGACATTTTTCACATCAGTGAAACATTTTTTAAGAGGCAAATACTCTCGCTGTTGGAGAGTATTACGCCTTAATAAAGTCTAACAATTGCTAAAAGGTTCCTGTAGCTCAATCACCAATAACTAACGACGTGCTAATAAGCGACGAGATAATAATTTTTCACCATGGTTGTTTATCGTATTCGCGGTCAAAATGGAACATCCGTGAACACTTAATATTAAATGTCAACATATTTACGTTTCGCGACGTATAATCCTGCTGCGCAATTACATATTTGAATTTCACCGTTGTAAATATGAGAAATATTCCAAAACTGCTATTTTTGTTTATTTATTTATTATTTATCACGCCATTTATTGCATTTAGCCGGCGGTTGGCAAGCCAAATGTCAAGAAAAGCAGTCCCCATGGTAATTGTAATTTCATTTTCATTTTTTTGTATCAAATACCTACTTCTCACTATTTTGCAAATGAAATACCAGTTTACCATATTGATGTGCCATATACATGTTTTTTTAAATATTTTTTATTATTATTTACCTTTCTAATCCTATATTTGTGGTGATATACTCATGTGTCTGTGTCATATAATCGCTCGTCCCATCTCAACACAGGACTTTTAGTCTCATGGAGTTGGGACTTATTGTTTTAAAAAATGTACAATAACCTTATATGTATATAAATAAAAATAAATAAATTAATATATTGTATTATTTTTTATGGTAAACGCTGATTTTTCGCCAGTGAACTGTATTTACTTACGGAGAATACGGGAAACGAACCGACAGGAGCGTTGACTTAGAGATTACACACGCGTTGACTTATGACTGCGATAACTTAAGCATGTTCATTATTGTTCATCGTGATCGCTCAAATGCTTAGCATGTTTTTAAGTACGTCGATAGTTATTTGTGATTGAGTTACAGGTTTGATATATTGTCCTAATTGAACGTCTTAAATATTTTGTTATCTAATTTGTTTTTTTGGTAAAACTAATTAATTTGAATTTGGATGATCTTAGAACAACGACGCATGTGATTTTCTTCAACTTTAAATGAGAAGAGGCATATTTTTTTTACGACACTTTTTGTCACTACTTGATAAGTATAAATCATATCATTTGATACTTAGATTAGTTATTGTATATTTTTTAAGCCTGGAATATAAATCTACTTTTTTATTTCCTTTTTGCCATTTATGAAGACGTCTCATTTTTTGATGATTTGTATTTTTCAAACTTGTGCAAGGAACTCGACGATATAACCTTTTCAAGATCAAATATAAAAGTAATTTAATGTCGCAATTTTTCCACATTCGTCGTTGTTCTACGATCACGGCGATACATTTAAGAGAAAGCTAACTTGATTGTCAAATTAAGAAAAGTGACTATAGCGGAGTGTAATTATTTGTTTAATTTGGTTCATAAAACCTTCGCACATCACACGAGTACCGAACTTCCTTAATAAGATGTTTGTGAACTTTGTAAGAGGGTTGATTTGCATGGACCTCCTTAATGAGATCGAGTATAAAGTGTAAGGGTGGAGAATGGTGGTACTACTGAACAAACAGGGTGGTTTAATGTTTATGAGGGTAGCTGGTGAGGGGAGGAAGTCCTTACTCTCCCCTATAAACAATAAACGGAGCATAAAGTGGGCAAACTTTGCGTGGTAACAGTATTAATGTTTAGCTCAGGTTTCTGGCAATTATTTTGAAACATTTACCTTAATTATAATGATGACTGAATATTGGATGAAATTAAAAGGGATGGTGCTCTAATAATGTGATCAAAAATAAAATTATAATGTGCTAAAAACTATTGAAATAATACACTCATCATTCTAGATTCTAACTTACACGATCTAAACCATGTAGGCTTTTGTTTCGTATGCGAAGTTATTAACTGTATTGTAATGTACTGTGATTCAAAATTGAAGGAAAATTTATAATAATTTACCTATTCAGGATTATTATTAGAAGTCTTTTTTAATAAAATACAAATGTTATTAAAATATTAATACATTATAAGAATAAATACATAAAGTATTAGAACATATTTGTCCCGTAAACTATTGAATAATAGTTTGTCATCGGGTGCTCAGACATTAGTTTTTTTTAAGATTAAAATAAAAGAGTACAGACATAATATTGTACATAACATATAAAATAATTAACATATATTTATTTTGGTTTTGATGCTTTAAAAAAATAAAAAATTGTTTTTAGAAGAAAGAAAATAAACTTAACAAAACCAAAAAAAATCTTAAATAATATAAAAAAAGATACAATCATTATTGTGAAATGTAAATAAATATATACTTCAATAAACGTAAAAACAGTTCTAGAATATTTCTCGTGTATCTCAAAGAAGATGCATATTCCTCTTAAAACAGCTTAAGGCAGTTGGTGGTCAGTAATAGAGTAACAAAAATGAAAATAAAACAACTTTTCCTCTAAATTAGCAGCTAACGTTATTTTTTGAATCTCCTGGCAGTCACAATTATTATTACAATTCACCAATACCTAGACTACACCGGCTAGGTAACGAGTATGGTGAAGTTGATATATTTTGTCTGTCTTTATATAAATATAGGTTAAGTATTCAAAAGGTTATAAATTAATTTGTGTAAAATTTCTTAATATTTTTCTTTATTTACTATTTTTTTTTCTATCTCTATAATAATGCATAAACTTATATGTATGTATATGTATGCGTGTATGTTTTCATATGTAAATTTTTAAATATTTTTCTATGTACCATATGCCTATGTTGGTACATTTCCTGATTTTTACTTATTATTGTATCTTTTAGCTTTTCTTATGTTATCTTTAATTTTAACTAAATTTACATACTCATGTTTCACTGCTGCACTTAAATGTAATTTCTAAAATATGTAAAAGCCCATTGGGCGTGTAAATTCATAAATAAATTAATAAATTTGTTTGAGAATAATAGTAATAATAATAATAACTTTTTGCTGGTTTAAACCACTTATTATTTATTTTTTTACGGGCCGATTTTGGATCTACAGAAGCGTCTTTATCAAGGTATAATAAAAAACAGTAGTACAAAAGTTTACATTTGTTTGGATAAAACACTTGAAAACCATGTGGGTATATCTTAAAAACAAAAAAATGTCAAAAAAAGTTTATGTAAAATTACTGATTTATGATTTTCTTATTTAATTTTATTGCCTCTTGTAAAATTATCATTCAGTACGGTGTTTTTCAACCTGTGGGTCGCAAGGGATGAACAACTGGTATCCTGGAGGGGAGGGGGGTAGCGCCAAGGCAAAAGTTTAAAAGAAGGGGGGCTCAGCTGAAACCTGCGGTCGGGGTGTGTCGGATTGCGTTCGGCTGTACTCGTGTGCATCTTATGGCTCGTGACTCTTAAGTTATCGTGAGTTCTTATATCATTTTCAGAATTTCAGAAAAAAAAAGAAAGAAACGTACTGTGAAATAGGTGCAAACGTACTGCGATTCGCAAAATAACGACTTGGCTGCCCGAAAACGGATGATGACAGTCAAACAGCTTACTTTGACAGATGTTTAACAAGCAATGACTTTACAGCACTTGTAACTACGCTTAACATGTAAAAGTGTTGCCTTTTACATTTAATTCATTGAAAGTTCATTCTTCATTTTCAATCATTCATCTATTCGAATTTTTTACTATCCGAATGGGGTCCGGTCCCAATTGATTAGGATAATTTATTGTAGTTCTACTGTATATGTATGACATAACAACAAGCCATTAAATTTATTAATCTTATTTCATTGTGTATTTTATTTAACACTTATTTTAATGAACTCTTAAGGTTTAAGAATAAAAATCTAATTTTGGGCTATTTGAAGTGACTTTCAACTTATTTGAATAATTATAATAATAAAAATACTTTATAGTTTTATTCCACTTTTATTATATTATTATAAAAGTGGAATAAAACTATAAAGTATTTTTATTATTATAATTAAAATGCAGTTCCACCAAGAAATGTCAGTAGAAAAACTCAATATATTATTTGAATAAGTTTTGGTTTGGGTTTCAGTATCAGCTGAAACTAGAACAGAAGCCGAAATTCCGTTTAGGTTTCGGCTAAAAATCTTGTTTCGGTCCGTCACTTTTACGTTGTATTCAAATTAAGGTGACGATTGTTAACGAAAAGCGGACTGTAGCGAAAAAAACGAATTTCATTCAATTTTGTAATAGGTTGGAAATATTTTAAGAAAGGAAAGGAACACGGAATATGGACCTACATTTGATATGATGTGAATGTTCTTCTTCGAAAATTTTGAGCACTGGATGATGATACGCACTATGAAATGTAACGATGTTTACAACGAATCCATTGCTCTGTTTTGTTACAAATTCTAATCTTCTTATTTTGAATATCTTATATCTTGATGTAAGGTACCATAAGGATGGGTTAAGGAAAGGATGGGAAAGAAAGATATTCGGCCAGCAATAATATCGATAAATGCTGTTATGAACTAAACAACTATAATGTCGCTGCTTTGTTACAGTAGGTGTATTTTTAACTATAATAATAATAACATCAGTAAAAATGACGAAATGTGCAAAGCAAATTTCACGAAATCAAAAAAAATAAATTATTAACAATATAAAAAAATCATAATCAAAAGTACAGAAAAAATGTTCTTTAAAATTAGCTTTGCTTGGAAAAGAAGGCAGACTGAATATATCCCGATGTCGATTGTTCTCAATCCCACATTTACTTGTATTTTTTATTGAGGAAGTTGGTATTTACTTTATATTTTAATACTTTAAAGATAAATTTTACATCGAAAACACGGCGGCGGCGTTTTACCAGTGAATAAAAATCAAAAGGAGTTAGAACATGCTCGTTATTAGAATGTAAGTTTAAAATTTTGCACTTATGTATGTATGACGTTCCCCGATGGATGAAAAAAGATAAAGAGGTACTAAAGACCATAAAGAAAAGAAAACTTGAGTACTTTGGCTATGTGATAAGAAGCGAAAAATATAACATTTTACAAGTCATTCTACGGGGAAGGATTGAAAGAAGACGCAGTGCAGGTAGAAGGCGCAACTCTCGGCTAAAGAACTTGCATGACTGGTTCCATTGCAGCACTCAGTCCTTGTTCAGAAGAGCTGCCAACAAAGTGAGAATCGCTGCGATGACTTCCATCAGGGAGAGGAACGATAAGAAGAGAAGTATATGCAAAGTACTGTAAGAACCTTTTTTAAATCGATTCTATTGATCTTTTATTATTTTGATATTGTGGGCTTTATACGCATGAGGCATGATCAAAATAACGACGAAATATTTTTGAACCTGAGGTCGCCATTTGCGTAGTAGCGGAATGCGTCGAATTATTGACCTTGTTATTTAACTAATGTTGTCACACACTTTTGTTTTATTTGGGCACTGTTGAAAATCAACAATTAAATAATAGGCACAACGATTAAACTGTGCATACACAGTACATTAACGTTTTGAAAGACTGTGGTAAATAGTACATTTGAGCACGGTGATGTAACATTGTGTTACTATAAGCAAATGACGGAATATTCTAAAGCTAGGGTTTCCTAGGACAGCGGTGCCCGTATCTTAACGGCCGTAGTGAACGGTGATGCGGTAGGCAGCCGTCGTAGCGGTGAATAGAGAGTGGTTTTATTTTTTAGCGGTGTTATCAACACCATTTTTATAGGAAACCACTCTCTAGTCACCGTTACGACGGCTGTCAACCGCATTACTGTTCACTACGGCCGTTAAAATACGGGCACCGCTGTCCTAGGAAACCCTAGCTTAAGGTTCAGACGTTTGAAAAAAAAACATGGAGACAAAGTACTGTTTAATAATTCCTTTTCCATAATTTATAAAAAAAAAAATTAGTTCTGATATGGCAAAATAAATTCATCATCATCATCATAATTCCCTTTTCGCACTTAATGGTGCATAAGGCAATGCATTGGTACACCAATCGCAACGTATCTTTTTCATTTTTGTTACACGAAGGTTAGATGATCAGTCTAATGTTTCAGGTACCAGTTCAGGGACTATGAAATATTCTAGTGAAAAAACACCCTTTTAAATAAATATTTCATATAAACCATGTCGGGAAACAAAATCGAGACCTCTCGCGTGGTAGGCAAACGCACTGACCATTACACCATGAGGCTTATTTTACATGCGTGCGTCCCCCATCACTGTCAAAAACCGGCCAAATCATTTCACGCAAACACTGGCCACAAAACAGCCTCTCTGTCTCTTTTGTTATGAGTTCTATCTTCGTGATCTCACTAATACAGATTTATTGCTGTATTGACGGACATTCAAATGTTTTTTAGATTAAATATTTTTTGTATCAAAATTTTACTTTCCAAATCCGGTGTGAAAATGTCTATTTGAAGATTACAAAAAATACAACTTAATAATAATAAAAATAAATAAACAGAGATTAAGTGTTGTATCGTATATAGACTAGTGTGGCATCGCAGCCACACAAAAGTTAACAAGTATTTTAATGACGACGTTGTCAATAATAACGTATTTCTTTATCAGTACCTGTTCAGTACTGAAGGCCATTATTGAGCAGATTTCAATATTAGATTGATAAGGTATATGGTAATTTGTTAAATTGGTCGGTGCAATAATTATATTGCCTAATGAAGTACATAATTGCAAGGTTCATTAACTATAACTAGTTATAACGTTGTTAATAATTTAAATAAACAATATTTTTTTTAAAAACCCACAAAGGCACGGCCTGTGTGTGGGGTGGGTTTAAATAAAAAACATTACATGCTACTGGAAGAATACAATAAATCATCAGCATCATTCTCTTTCCGTATCTTATGGAGCATAGGGCACTGCATTGGTATACAAATGCAGCGTATCTTGATAATTTTTGTTACATGAAGGTCATATGATTAGTCTCAAGTTTCAAATTTTCTAGTGTAAAAACACCCTTTTCAATTAATATTTCGCGTTAACCATGTCGGGAATCGAACCCGAGACCTCTTGCACGGTAGGCTAATGTGTTGACCGCTTCAACACAAGGCTAACTTATACGGTATACAGGATGTTCTTTAAACCCTGTCACATACGAAACCACGATGATCAGTTTGGGCAAGAAGACATATTAGTATTTTTAAAACAATATTTAAAACGCAGAATTTAAAAAAAATATATATTAAAAATAACAAATGGTTGCTTACTTCTGCAAGGAGAAGCGAGGGGGGCGTGGCCATGTGGTTGACGGTATCTTAGGCTCCCCTTTCCCTTCTCCTCGCTTCTCCCTTGCAGAAGTAAGCAGCCATTTGTTTTTTTAAATATTTTATTTTTGTAAATTTTATTCGTTCTAAAAATGTATTTTTATGTGCCAATATGTTTTCTTGGTCATACTGATCATCGTAAATTCGGATGTGACAGGGAGAACACCTGTATATTAAAAAAATAAAAAGTGGCCATAATAAAACATGAATGTTTGATAAAAAAAAAGATATAAATTGTAGCTGTGCTGTACGTTTAAAATAGAAGGTATTTAAATCGACTTTCTTTATCCATAATTTTCAAAAATAAAAATCTAAACAAATTTAAATAAATTATCTCTATCGTATTATTATCCTTAAGGAATGTGTCAAACAGTTTGGGAGCTATGAAAAATTAGTGTTTCTGCGCGAGTATTGATTTACAGTAAGGAATTTATAGTACACTATTCATTCTTTGGATAGATCTATCAAGTTTTTGTAGGAAATAAGCGTTGGCGCATAAAAACATATTCAAGTCACTGTTTAAAATATATTTCTCTAAGCTCCAAAGTTTCAACTTCTTGGAATAATTTTGGTTAGATTTTTTAAATATATTTTTTTATCTTTATATATATAATTCCTCTGTACGTGTGATGTCACCGTACTCCTCCTAAACGGCTTAACCGATTTACGTGCGGTTTTCAGAGAAATATAGATCTTTGCGCTGTACGTGTTCGTAGATATTAAAATCTTCAATATTATATGTAAAAATGAAATAAGGAGCATAAATGTTTTATTCGTCGATCTACCAGGGTTGCATTCGAGGAGAATGCATTTGCAAAAAAATGGAAAGATGTTGTTTTTTTGTGTATAAAAAAAGTTTGTTTTTAAATGTTTACAAACAACATTTGTTTTTTGTGGATCTCAATCAGATTCTTACCTTAAATTCTTTATAATTTCTACCCATTTATTTATTTTTATTAGATTTTTGGTAGTACTTTAATAATATTAAATTCAATACATAAAAAAAATCGTATTCCTACATAAGTACACCTCTTTGTTGGTGAGACAACCGGAGTTTGACGTTTGCAAAAAGAATGCCATATTTGAGAAAATATTTATTTTATGTTTTGGAATTCAACCATACACAAGTACATACTTAAATTATATAGGTATCTTATTCTTCTTTTTCACATCCGCTCCTTAGTAGAGCACGTGAACATCACCAGCGGCCTCCAGGAGACCCTATCGCCAGCAAGCATTTTCGCCTCTTCCCACGTCAATCCAGCGCCCCTCAGTTCCGCCGAATAAAGTCGAAAGATCGTCGTCATCGACGATCATTCGACTGGCACCCATATGGTACTGGCATTATACAAGATTTGGATAATCGGCATTTTCTTTTGACGAAGTATAGACTAGAGTTCTAGAAACCATGCATCATGCTAAAAGTTGCTGCAGCAATTCCTAGGCGGATAGGCGAGCTCTTTGTGCACGTTTCCATCCTCAGTTATGTGAACTCCCAAGTATTTAAAGCTGTCAAGCTGTCGGTATACTTACGTATAATCATAGAAAGTAATAAATCGTGGTAATGGTAATTATATCTTCCTAGGAAGAAAATCGAATATTTTGGAAATGTCAACTGGTAATAATCGACCTGATAAAATAAATAATAATGCATAAGCGTACATTTTACGAATATTCGAAATAGTATTGTTAAACCCGTGTTTGAATTATTTTATAAAAGTTTATTCATAATTTAACAAAATAAATCGTAGAGACGCTGTTCTGTGGGCGGTGTTTGTGTGAAAGAGATTCGGTCGGTTATTGGCATTAAGCGGGGATGCACACATGTAAGATGACTGGCATATTTATGATTTATTTTGCTATAACAGGGCTGAATAATATTTTTAAAAATTATGAAAGAGGAATTTTTGTTTCTTTTCAAATGGCTGAACTTCAGAATATTCTGTATTTTGCTTGTGCTAACACGATGTTATATCACCGCGCGCAAAGGCTTTTTTTACCACAGCCTTTTAAAAGTTAAACGCGCCTAGTTTTATGTACCAACTTCGGACGTACGGTACACAAATACGATAACTGGTTTAAAAAAAACAAAAGTGTCGAGGCAGGAAATTAATTTTTGATACTCTTTCTTAAAAAAAAAACAAAATTGGTTCAGCTTTAGGGTAGGGAAACAGGAATATGAGCCCTCGATTTTGTCGATTTTAGTAAGACATAATCAGTCCGACGCGACATGCAGTTGTCATTTTCGCGCAGTATTTGGGGAGGCAGCTGCAAAAGAGTGACATCTTCCGTCGCATATACTCTTAATGCGCGTATTTAGTTAAATAACTATCTTAGTCGTATCCATTCCTAATATTTATCATATAATTTTTAAACCAAAAGTTGTTAAAAGAAAATAATATCGGAAAATAAACATCAAAGGAACGGGGTTTTAAAAATAGGTAAAGCCGTCAATTAATAACATGAGTCACATAAATGTTCTGGAAATATTTACACACGTTACAGCGATAGTTATATTATTTAAACATTTTCTTTTATATAAATGCAGAAAGTATTATTATGTGCAATATAAAATAAAAACAAATTATACCTAGGCAAATCGTGTTGAGCGATTATTTATTACGGATAGAATTCAAACTCATATATTTTAATATTTTGTTCGTATTTTATTTAGGCACTAAATTCAACCTTCAATATTATATCTTTCGAAAATAGCATTCTCATATGTTTTACTAATATACCAATATTATCTTCAATATTCGTACGATCTATTATTACTGGTTTTATAACACCGAACAAAAGACGGTAGTACTAAAAAGCAAGATGTTCAAAATATATTCTTTCGTCAATGCAAGTACGAGTATGTTTAATTTATGAACTTGAATAACACTGTTTTATTAATTAAATGCCAAATATTTGTTCAATTGCTAATGACCAACTGTTGGGCCGAATCACCAAACAAAAACTGGTAATTTGAGCAAGTTTTTGTCTCACGAAGTTGCTCTACAATTTGTGTAGGAAAAAGTAAGACTATTGGTCTATAAACATTTTTTTCGGCAGCCATTTTGCAATCTATTTTTGTCGAACACTTTTTATGGAAATCTAAGTATTCCGTGATTAAAGTACTGGCGTTATGAAGTATCTGCTTTTCTGAATGTATTTTTCCGACAAAGAATTCGCTTTTTAGCCACAAAGACAAAATAATAAAATTGTTATTAACAAAAGTTGACGACCATGAGTTGTGAAAGTGTAAAATTGACTGAGGAGGTTGTTTATTTTTTATAACGAAGGAAATCGAAAGAGGGGATGATGACTGGTGATTTGGTGACCGATATACTGTAAGAAAAAAATTCAAATTATCATAACATGTTTTTGTTTCAAAAAACGAAAAATGGTTATTAGAATTGAGCTACTAAGACTGTTAAGAGGGACCGGACTCTTGAGGAATTTAAAATCGGTGGGTGTCTTCCAATGAAATAGTTAATGAAGATTTTTATTTATAAAAAAAAACTACCTAGTAGAGATGAGGGCAGATGCGGTGAGAACAAAAAATCTGCTCAGAACGTCAGAGATGAAAGTACTTAGTGCAATAGCAAGAAAAACCCTAGTGGACAGAATCCGGAATCAAGAAATTAGACGAACTTGCGATCCCAAGGCATGGTACGGTGGAGCAGAACGAAAAGATTCTGGAGAGATCACATCGATATAACGGACAATTCCAGAGTTCCCTATACCGTGGCTTGTGCAATCCCAGCTAGTCGCCGTCTGCTTAGATGACCACTTAAGAGATGGAAGGACAGCTGGAATTCAGCGTCTCAGGAATCACCTTTTAGCCGATAACAGAGATCTAAAGAGAGAAGAAAAAAAAAACTCTGTTCTACTTCCACGATTGGATTCGGTGTTTTATAATAGCATTAATGACAGACGATTATTAAATGTACATATTTGAAAAATAGGTGTTCAAAAGGTGGTACTTAAAAGTTGGTAAACTTTGAAATTAATGGTTTGTATTGTTAAAAAAAGGGCAATCAATGTTGCTCCGCAGATATCAGCAGGTTATAAATAATACAGTTCAATGTTTATATGGAACTAATTTCGAGAATTATGGCTTAATTGCTAAGGAACAATGCTCGCGCACAACTCACGATTTGTAAGGCCTTGGCTTTGGGATATAAAACTACAAGTGATTCGCTCATAAATACAAATACTCGATGCCAGTAAAAGGTTCAAGGTATCAGCATCAGACGACTAGTTGCAAAAAAGGTTACATCACGTCCACAATATCAAATATAATAAAATAAGCCGTTAGAACATTTTGTCACCGATATCACAAAACTATGTCTAGCTACGACAATATTTTAAATAATATCATTTTGCCAACCTATACTTTTTACCGGAACAGAAACCGCACAGATCTTTGACCTTATTAGATAGTAAATTAAAGTCATATCGAGGACTATTATTATTTGGGCCGAATGAAGGATGTCCTGTCAATTCAAAGCCCTCTGAGTTGACATTGCTTTATTGCACCTATCAAAAGTAAATGAGTGCGATTAATACATCAAGTGCTAATTACTAAACACGCGCCAATGTACCTCGTGGGCGTATGTGTAATCAATTATTTGTTTCTGTTCATTCATATTACCACGTCTTCCGGGAATAGTTTGCGATTCACAGTTAGTTTTAATCTCTAGCTGTTATTATATCCGAGTATAAACACTATGGTGTTGTATGTTCATGATGCTATTCACGTACTCGTACTGCCGAAAACATTTGTTTCTAACGGGTTTGCCCCTAAACAGTACAGCATGAAGGCTTACTACAAGCGCGCGTGGGGACAAGCGAAGTTGTGATTTTTGTGCCAATATGACTACGGAAAAAAACCGCTTCGTATTCCGGTCACGTTTCTTCGGAGGAACTCACGACAAAGCCATCCGTGCGCGCCTGTAGGAGACATAATGCTCGCTGGAGTCGGAGATGCGTTAGTGGAATTCTTCCACTGCAGCATGCGAGATCTCCGGAGAGGTCGGCACTTATTTACTAATTATACCGTCCCCTGTCTCCGCATTTTGCCGTCGTGACCGGCTGAACAGCCCGGTGGAAAGA